>NC_088718.1:11334218-11471718 GCF_963576615.1 Watersipora subatra
TCATTTTATTTTTATGGGAAAAATTGTTTCGGATCTCGAAAAACTCTGTTAGCAACGCTAAAAAGTTCCGCTAGAATAAGTTGAACTGTACGTTATTAAAAGCTATACGCCGCTAAAAGTAATGAACTTTTAAATTTACAGTGGTTTGAAAACCTTTTCCTCATGATAGGAAGTTTTAAAGTTACAGTTGTTTGAAAAATTTTGAAAACCTCTACAGTTGTTTTTATTTTGGTAAATGTTATTCATTTTGTTAATTAGCTTGTATTTTAATAGCAATATAGTATAGTAACAAGCGCTATTTCTTTTCCTCAACAGCCGAATGTTTCATGTTTCAAAATTTTTTCTATCAGTGCTCACTTTGTGTATTAGCTTACACACCTTTTCTTCTAAGCCTAACCAATTAGTTATTCGTAATTATTTTCACATTTTACAACAATCATTTGTAAGATTAATGTAAGATTATCTGTAAGATTTATCGTTAGCATCAGTTGTTCCTCACTCTCTTATATTTACATACATTTACATACTTTGAGAAATATATATATATATATATATGTATATATATATATATATATATATATATATATATATATATATATATATATATATATATATATATATATAGGTAGATTTACATTCTCTTATTACATTTATAAACTTTGTATAACTTTTGAAGTTTATAATATAAGTTTTTACAGTTTGTTACGTTATCGTTTTTATTGCAACTTGCATTTTTTAAACATAATTTGAGTTTAATATCTGTTTGAAGTTTAACTATTGTTCATTTTCCTATCACTGTTACTTATTATTACTTAGTTAGTTTTCAACCTTTATTATTAATATTAATCTTTCATCCAACCATATTTGGCAGACATTGTTCTAATAACATTTCAACCACAAAATACTACCATACTCTGTCATATTTTTTATTAATATGTTAAATACATGTATTCTCAGAAGTTACACATTGCCTAATACCTCCAAAAAAGAACCTGTTCTGCACATAATTATTCCCTAATGATATAAAGTTTGAAATTTACAGCTTGACAAAGTGTGAAAACTTTTATAGTTGTTTTTATTTTCTCTCCTAATTTATTTCAACTACAGAAAACACTTCTCCCATGATATGTAGTCTGAAAGTTAGAATAGTAAATGTTGTTATATATTAAGGACAAATCAATTTTCTGTCCAAAGACTTTTTATTACCTAGGTAATGCGGGTGGTATGGCTAGTATTTCTATATAAATATTTCTCAAAGTCTGTTCGTGTGTTCGTCGGAAATCCGGCTATATATCTTAAAATCTTGGAATCAATATTCCGTACCGAAGATGATTCGACCTCGGACCAAACCGTTCACTAGTCTGACTGACGCCTTGACCACTAGACTACGGAAGTTGAATTGCTAGCCTGCCAATATAAGTCATTATATCAGAGCAATACCTGCTTTGTGTACGATGGCGGGTCATAGCATAACGCCACGAGAAGCTGTTCGCTCACATTATTAACCTGGCTAATAGCAAAACTCTTACTACTTCTCATTACTAATTCTCACTTCTCAATGGCAGTTGTTATATGTTAAATACAAATCAATTGTCTGTCCAAATACTCTTCTATTACACTGGCAATGCCGGGTGGCACAGCTAGTATATATATATATATGTATATTATGTTATGCATATAGATAGTTGCAGGTGTTAGAGCGTCGGTCTACCAG
Source organism: Watersipora subatra (assembly GCF_963576615.1). Taxonomy (NCBI): domain Eukaryota; kingdom Metazoa; phylum Bryozoa; class Gymnolaemata; order Cheilostomatida; family Watersiporidae; genus Watersipora; species Watersipora subatra. The sequence continues at coordinate 11,335,933 of NC_088718.1, forward strand.
TCTGCGTCTCATAAATTGAGTTCTTATTAAAATCAGTTTTTTGTCATAAGTACCATCCCTGGTTTCCGACAACACGACAGAGAGCCTAAATCCGCTTTTAAATTACAAATACATGTATTTTGTTTTACTTTTTTTAGACATGCAACTTTTTTATTTTTTTCCCAGAACTTGCTATTTATGTAGAAATAAAGTGGAAAAATTGATTCAAGTTGATGTTGAAGGTCTGCTGCGTTTTCCTTAACTTAATGTAAAATTTCTGTAATCATGGAACCAAGTCAAAGTGATCAGAAAAAAGAGAAAAGTTTTTCAACACAAACCAACCATTTCAAAGTTGTTTTACAGTGATTATTCCCCGATCAAACGAACAGAGCGAAGTTTGAGAGTTTCTATGATAAATGCATGTGCACACCTTACGAAAATTATTCATCAACAACGTCTCAAACCCTTGTATCAAAATCTCATCAACAAATTTAACTATTTTTTTGTAGAGTCGTTTAAGTATAATAACGATACAAAACACATATAAACCTATTTAAATATATTACCAAGTCTTTGAAAAGTGTCGACAGTATTTTAAAACTTACCCATCTGATCAGATTATACATAAATAAACAGATTCTTTCGGCCAAAAATCGCCACAAAACGCTTGAAAAGCTTGGTTTAATAATAGTTAAGACCGGCCTACGATACGCCAATAAAGCCGTGCGACAGATAGTAGAACTATTTAGCAGTTGGCATTTCACGAGAAAACCATGCTCATTTCACCAGTCTATGGCATTGTTTACTTGTAATCGAATTTATCCGAAGGTTTCTGTAATAAACGTAGTCCGTTTGAGGCGTAGACCGACTTACAGGTACAAAATTGTGGTACACAGTTTATCAGCCTATGTTTTTTTGTCCAATTACCGAAGGTTTCATTAAATTATTTAAAACATTAGCCAAAATTCTTTACAACTTATGTACAAGCTATTGCCGAACTACAATGCCCCCTCTATGACGAGAACATTTTTTTATTTTGCTCCAGTTTGCAGAAAACTTCCAGACGCGTGAACGCTCATACTTGCTTTCTGTTAAATATTGCTATCAAAACCATTCTACATTCAACACAACTAACTTTCAAACTGTGTATTATTAGTACACAGTAGCTTGCCATTTTACTTCTAATTTTGCATTTCAGAGTTATAATAAACGTGTTTCGTTATTGTTGTTGTTAAATTACATACATTACAGTAGCTTTAATTAATATTTATTTTATTGATGTAGAACATAGGTTTGAGATAGTAGTAGATTAGGTGTGATTTTTTACAACCTTTTGTTTTGCATAATTGACTTTTTGATTTTAATTTCAAAACAACTTGGCAACTACCATGAACATACAACTTCCCAGAACACCACGTCGCAGCCGATGCAGTGACCATCCACATGTCTCTCAATTATTACAGCGCAATAGGAGGATCAATTACACCTATCAATGCACCTATCAAATGTACTTGGACTGCTAGCCATGCCACTCTTAGTCGCACAGGCATTCCTCTCGATCTAGCATGGGGTTTAACAATACACAAGATTCAAGGTTGTATCATAGCTAAGGCTATAATTGATATAGGACACCACGAAATGACCGCTGGAATATCATTTCTTGCTCTCTCGAGTTCGAAACATTAATGATTTACTTGTTAACAATTTCGCTAGGGAGCGCATCACTCAATTAGCTATCGATGACCAAATCCTACAATGTAAAAGAGAGGAGACTAGATTGCGTGACCTTTAACAGAACGCTGAACTTATCTAACTTATCTATATTTGTTGAAATTGTTATTTGCACCTTTTTGAAGTCGTGCTCCCTCAAATTTATTTCATGTCATCTCGAACAACTTCCATTTACACTATACTCTTCCCAATCCTGTTGACAACTACTTTTTCAACAACCAGCACTGTTGTATAAATCGATGTACTCACGTGTACTGATGTGAAGATCGAGAACAGCCTCTGTCTTTCATTACACTTCCTTATATCCTCCCCCATACGCCTTACACTAGCTAATCTACTAGCTTTACTCACTAGCTTTATCCAGCTTTATGCACTCACCGTAATTACCAAGACCACCTGTACTGCCTTGAGCTCAGACACCAATATAGCCTGAGCCTAACAAATCCCATAATACAACAAGCACTGCCATTTCTTTTTTCCATTATCACTTATTTCATTATCAGGTCGTGGGCTGTATGACAGGGGAATTTCTAGTAGTATATATAAAAGTTAGTTTTCTCCTACTTCAAGGGATGAGTTTGGAATTGATTAGGCATGTTAATGTTTTTAATATTCATGTAACTTAAATCCTAATTATGTAAACATTCTTGGAATAGACAATTTCCATTGTAGGAATGTCTATTGTGTAACAAAAACTTGTGTGTACATGCGAGCAAATATGTATTTAGTGCAATCTCTATAGATGTTTGGTTTTAAAACTTTATCTGGTTTCTGAAACCCAACCTCTTAAGCGCTTGAATAAAACAACTCCTGAACCTCGTCGAGTAGCCTGTTAGTTTTTTAAGTCCAACAAATTAGGATATCAGCTATATAATGCCGGCTTATGGTTTTCAGATCAGTGGGCCATTTAAAGAATAAGCTTGACTTGCTGAGTGACACAGAGAGTTGAGCGTATGAGCTGCTGACCCTTTTGACATTTCTCAAGTGTGTCGCTGGCAAAACCAAATAAATGTTGAAGGAAGCCCAATGTTAAATTAAAAATGCTGAAGAAAGATTGCTATTACATAATTATGCGTTGCTTGAACCAGAAGTTTAAAGAGATGAAGCATAATTTATGTCTATTATTGCATGGGATATTACTAACCAATAAAGTTAACACAACCAAACAGTTTATAAAAGACAATAGAAGCAGTTAATGATTGAAATCTTCTAAAATAATATTATTTCTTTCTAAAGTTTTTATTACGCAAAAAGTTCAGTACTTAATGCAGTATACTTGTATAAAATTTTATAATAATATATTATATAATATCACATAATATCAGTTGTTTGAGTTGTAGTGATCAGCTGCGTCTTGTACTTCCTTAAAACTAGAAACTACTGCGAAGTCCCAAATTAACCTGACATGTTTTTTAAGCATTTTACAAGCAAATGAAAGCACTATGGCTTTCCAATAAATGTCCCAAGGTCCTCGAAATCTTACAGAAACTTGTCTGGTCCTATCGATGAATTTTATCACAATGTTTGAGTCTCCAGACTCTTTTCGAAATATTATTTGGACATCTCTATTTGCATCCTTTGTTTCCACAGCCGACAGCGTTTCCTTGTATTCAAAATCTCGTTGTATCATTGTGTTACTTAAAAGTTTTCCTATGTTGTTGTTTGATAGGAAAACTGGGGATTCTCTTCCTAAAGCCAGCATCTGATAGGAGAACAAAGTGGATGCTGAGTGAACGTTTTTAAAACGCATGTCTGGACATGCCTGAAAACTGGTTCTGTCACCTAAAAGAACAATTTTGTCAGACACGGCATCTTTAATGTGATAGTATTGCTTATACATTCTTGGATTGACAGCTACAAGTTCAACAATAAACTCGGTTGCATTAGATAGTGCGCTTCCATCTTGGTCTATGTCATCTGGTTGTACATCTCGTGCAGATGGTAGCTCTATTGCTCGCAGTTTAGAAACTTTGCAGATCTCATTGTAAAGTTCTGGATGAATGTTGTTTCCTTGAATACGGATCAGGTGTGGGGCTCTATACTCATTAGCTAAAAAGTTGTAAAGTCGCAGAGCTGCGATAATAATTAATGCTCTAGAAATCTCACCAATCTGAAATGCGTATAGTTGTACCAAAATCCTTTGCAAATCAGGAAGAGCGGAAATGGTATTAGGTCGACGCGAGCCAGTAGCTAATCCTTTGAAGATAATGAACTTATCAGTTGGACGACTCGAGTGCTTTATAATACCGTAAATAAGCTGGTTATTTCTACTGCGTATTTCAGTATTGGAAACTTGCCCGATATTTCCATACTCAGGTGAAACTACTGTGCTACGACCATATACATTGAAACAGTTATCGGCTGTCAAAAACACTTTCGAACCAACTAAATTTACCATACTAAGATCGCCTTTGGTATCCAAGCGTATCAGTAGTACAGGAACGTGTGTTTCAGCATTTCTTAACACAAAACTGTGAGCAACAAATTGTCTCCTCTCATCATAATGCAATGCTATCTTGTCAATGGTATAACTGTTTACCCGGTTTAAACAGGACAAGTCGGTCCAATTTTCCAAATCTTGATAATAGTCTGGGTTCCCTAGTTGGCTTCCTTGTATGCGAGGTAGAATTTGACCTGGTGTCTGACCTCCACACACCAGTTGCGGGACATTTAGACCTCCTGCATGACCTGGTAGATTCCCTCGAGGTATAAACGAACGTGCTTCAGGATTAAGTGCGCTTTTCTGCTGACCAGCAGCCATGTTTGTAAGATTTTACAGTTTTTGTTATATAAATGTTTTGAATGATAACAATTAATTGTTTTAAATGCAAACTATTTCAGCAATCCTGAAGTTATGCTGCTTCTGCCTTAATCTCAGACAGTGGGCTAAAGGCTTGTTGCTTTATTTAGTTTATATTTCACTTTTTGATAGAGTAAAACCTACAGTACAAACATACAGTACTTTTTAATTTTCCCATGACCAAACGAGCGGAGCGAAGTTTGAGAGTTTTTATGATAAATGCATGTGCACACAACTTACGTACGAAAATTTTTCATCAACAATGTCGCAAACCCTTGTTCCGAAATCTCATCAACAAATTCAACCATCATTTTGTAGAGTCATTAAAGTATAATAACGATACAAAACACATATAAGCCTATTAAAATATGTTACCAAGTCTTTGTAAATTGTCGACAGTATCTTAAAGCTTACCCATCTGATCGGATTATACACATATAGACAGATTAATTTGGCCGAAATTCGCCACAAAACGCTTGAAAAGCTTGGTTTAACAAAAGTTAAGACCAGCTTACGATACCCCAATAAAGCTGTGCGACAGATAATAGAACTAGCTAGCAGTGCTCATTTCACCAGTCTATGGCATTGTTTACTTGTAATCAAATTTATTCACAAAATTTTGCAAATTTTCACACAAAACCCCAATCCTTGAATGTGGGGTTCTTCGCAAGGCACTGGACTGCTGACTCCCTAACTGGCCACTACTAACTTGTATTTGGAGGACAGTATGGTAGTGAGAACTTGGTATAATTGTATACCTGATCTCTATACTATACCTAGACTATATTCCTAGACCTATACTTATAGACCTAGACTCTATACTATACTCTATACCATAGACTCTGAACTGTATACTCCACTCATTATAGACGCTGAATTGAACATTTTTGTCAGCTAATAAAAATAAATAAAACAGCTAATACTACAGAAAATAAATAAATAACAATAAAAGTAAAAAGCACCGTGGGTACATAAGCTGATAACTCCAATTTAACTGAGTCAGAAAAGATTAAAGGTTTAATTAATCTGAAATGACATGAAGCAACTGATCAGCAGTATTGCATGTAGCGGAGAGCTTACCAAAGCTATTCCTCGGAACTTGGCGAAATCTGCTCACACGTTCTGCTAGCAACAGGTTCGCTGATGAAGAATGTATGCCATGAACAATGCTTGGGAAGACACAACTTTGATTTTATTAAATTAAAATAATTGTGATTTAGTGAGTGTTTCACATCACCGTAGCTCAATAAAACTATTCATCATTATTACTATAAAACAAAATAGTACTTTTTGTTATTAATAATTACTAGAAATTCCACTGTCATACAGCCCACGACCAAAGTGATATTGGAAAAAAGAAAGGGTACTGATAGTTGAGAAATGCAATATTAGCAGTCAAATAGGATAACTGCATTGGTAGCTGTAATGTACTGGGGGTGGGTGTTATTATATACAACAAAGAGCAATAATGAAAGGAAAAGATTATATGTTTATATCTCTCCTCCTGCCAAAAGTGAAATGCAATATTGGCCAATATTAGAAGTAAAATGCACTGATATTATTAGAATAACCAATGTTATTAATATAGTAATAGTATAAAACCAATGCACAATTCTGTTTACATTTCAAAACGTCATAGCTAACAATATCAGGAAGTTGTGATATTTATATAGATTTTTAGAAAATCTGTACTACGTAGTCATTGTTCTGTAGTCATCCAAACTTATAATTAATTGTTGTAATAATCTCATTAAAACCGTTAGAAAAAATATCATCGTCATTCCCTTTACTTACACTGTGTTAGATTTTTAGAAAATCTGTACTACGTAGTCATTGTTCTGTAGTCATCCAAACTTATAATTAATTATTGTAATAATCTCATAAGAACCGTTAAAAAATATCATCGTCATTTACTTTACTTAAACTGCGTTGGACATCAGTTAGAATACGAAAGTACCCAAATGTGTCGGCAAATGAAAATGAAAAAATTGAATTCGGCAAAAATGAAATGATTTTTGTACTCCTATGTTAATTGCCAAAACTTTTGGCAATTCGACAATGCTATAGACTGGTGAAAAGTGCACGTTATTTTTTCATCAAATGCGCAAGACTTAATCGTTCTATTCTCTGTCGGTCGGCGTTTCAATTTCCGGTCTTAACTTGTATAAAAGTGAGGCTTAGCAAGTTTTAATAACGATTTTCGGCCAAATTAATCTGTCTATTTGTGTATAAGCTGATCAGATGGGTAAGTTTTAAGAGAATTTCGATAATTTACATAGACTTGGTAACATATTTAAATAGGCCTATATGTGTTTTGTATCGTTATTATATTTTAACTAATCTACAAAACGATGGTTAAATTTGTTGATGAAATTTTAATACAAGGGTTTGTCTCATTGTTGATGAATAATTTTCGTAAGTTGTGTGCACATGCATTTATAATAAAAACTCCCAAACTTTGCATCCGCTCGTTTGGTCGTGGGAAAACTCACTTTGTAATATGTTGTTTATCTGTTGTTGATTGCAAAACAATATATTTGATCAGGTGTAACAGAAACTGCTGCTCGTAAAGAAAACTCGTAAAAATAAGGTGGGGACAACCCTTATTTCTAGTTACTGCGCTGTAACAAATGCTGCCAACGCTTACAACCTGCTGAATTAAACAGGAAGAAGCTGAAACCAACTCATTTATGCTCTGTTGAAACCAACAGAGTGCGCTGAAACCAACGGTGCCAATGCTAAAACCTGCTGAATTAAACAGGAGAAAGCTGAAACCAACTTATTTATGCTTTGCTGAAACCAACAGAGTGCACTGAACCCGACACTGCTGACAGTACAACCTGATGGAACCAACACGAGGAAGCTGAACTTAACTCACTTGAGCTCTGCTGAAACCAACAGAATGTGCTGAAAACACCGCTGCCAACGCTACAACCTGCTGAACCAAACAGGAGAGAACACAACTCTTTTAAGAACAATAACTCATTAATTATCCAATTGTTTATTATAATTTTTTTGAGCTTGCTGCTAGTCTGCAGTAGCGCTTAGAATTAACATTAATGAGAAGTAAAACAGTTTTGTTATAACAATAATATTAAATGTCTATTTCCAGAGCAAAACCCAAGCTGAACTGCCTAAAAAATTGTGGCAGTATTTATATTACATAATCGATTGGCCTAGAGATTGACAATTATCGTTTAAACAGACCAATCATATCGTCTTGCTGACTGCCAAATTTTTAAAAATTTTCACATTCTAAACAATAAAAAATGATTACTAGACAATGAGCCATTGCGGTGTAACAATCTAAACACTAATAAAAAGCCCGGAGTATTCTACATATACTGGATAGGGAACAGTAATTGTGACAAATAGTAAGACATTTTGATAACGAAAAGGGCTAATTACAAAATCTTATCTGGAGAAAACGTATAAATGAAGTAACTTAACAACTTAAGTAACTTAACATTTAAGTAACTTAAACAACTAATACTTAATTGAAACAGAAATTAAATTATTCTGATACGTAACCTGAACATAGGACTAGAAATTCCACTGTCATACAGCCCACGACCAAAGTGATATTGGAAAAAAGAAAGGGTACTGATTGTTGAGAAATGCAATATTAGCAGTCAAATGGCACTGCAGTGCAATAGGATAAATGCAATGGTAGCTGTAATGTACTGGATGTGGGTGTTATTATATACAACAAACAGCAATAATGAAAGGAAAATATTATATGTTTATATCTCTCCCCCAGAAATAGGAGAAATGCAATATTGGCCAATATTAGAAGTAAAATGCACTGATACTATTAGAATAACCAACATTATTAATATAGTAATAGTATAAAACCAATGCACAATTTTGTTTACATTTAAAAACTTCATAGCTAACAATATCAAGAAGTATCAAGAATAATATCCAAACTTATAATTAAATATCGTAATCTCATAAGAATCGTTAGAAAAAATATCGTCATTATCTTTACTTACACTGCGTCGGACATCAGTTAAAATACCAAAGTACTCGAATTTTTCTAAAAAGTCAGATACTTTGAAATCGACAAAGATGAAACGATTTCAGTACTCCTACGTTCGTGACAGAAACCGTCGACAATGCCATAGACTGGTGAAATGTGCACGTTATTTTTTCGTGAAATGCGCACAATTTAATCGTTCTATTCTCTGTCACCCGCCGGTTCAATTTCCGGTCTTAACTTTTATTAAACCAAGCTATTCAAGCATTTTGTGACGATTTTCGTCCTAATAAATCTGTCTATTTGTGTATAATCCAATCAGATGGGTAAGTTTTTAGAGAATTTCGATAATTTACAATGACTTGGTAACATATTTAAACAGGCCTATATGTGTTTTGTATCGTTATTATACTTTAACTAATCTACAAAACGATGGTTAAGTTTGTTGATGAAATTTTAATACAAGGGTTCGTCTCATTGTTGATGAATAACTTTCGTAAGTTGTGTGCACATGCATTTATCAAAAAAACTCCCAAACTTCGCATCCGCTCGTTTGGTCGTGAGAAAATTCTTTAAACGAGCCAACAGTAAGAAGTAAATTATATAAAAATGTTCATTGCGTAAAAGTCTTAATACATGGCGTCTGTTCTTTTTTAGGTCAACCACTGTCCAGGAAAACCCTACTCTGTATATATCGCCTCAGCCACCTTTTCCTTTGATTAGTCTATTAAGCTTTTTTGCGTCGAGTGTCCGACGCACCTCAACGAGCCTGACGTTCTTGGGACCAATAGCATCCGATTAGGGCAACTTTTTGAAGTTGTTCTTACCACAGCCTTTTACAGGGCCACCACTTTTTTATAGAGGTTATTCTTTAGAATATCTCCCTTGATATTTAAGTTTACTTCATTGGCACCCTTCATTGCTCCACAAATAAACAAACTATTTGAGTACAATGGCAAATATATATATATTATATATATATAAATATATATATATATATATTTTATATATATATAAATAAATTGAAATCTGCTATATATAAATTGAAATCAGATATATATATCTGAAATCTGCAGTATATATATTATATATAATATTTATCCCGCCTACTCATTTGCTGCACTAAAAAGAAAGATAAGTAACATTAACCTATACCAACACTCTCGTTAGTTATAACACTCTGCACTTTTTAGAGCCTAGAGTGCTGTTAGCAGTAGGCCTGACCACTTACCTATTATATATAAAAAAAAAATTGTTTCCTCACCCCGGATACCCCGTATGGGTGGTAAATTCTGCTCTAACTCGGGTCTCCTACCAGAGACCTGGGAGTTTGAGCACTCGTATATATATATACGTATATATATATACGTATATATATACATATATGCACTCGTATATATATATATATATATATATATATATATATATATATATATATATATATATATGTATATATATATATATATATATACAGGCCTATATTTATAGGCCTATATATATAGGGACTCGGGTCTCCTACCAGAAACCTGGGAGATTGAGCACTCGCCTATATATATAAAAAAAAATTTGTTTTTTCACCCCAGATACCCCGTATGGGTGGTAAATTCTGCTCTAACTCGGGTCTCCTTTCAGAGACCTAGGAGTTTGAGCACTCGCCTCAAGATCTTAGCTGTTCCCAATAACGCACCATTTTGCAACTCACCTGAGTTGATTGCTGTTGGTATTTGGGCAAGCCACATTTTATGCGCCGGTGTTATTACACCCATTGCCCCAATGACTACTGGGATTACATGATTATGTAATTCCAGTAGTCATTGGGGCACTGGAATTATGAACTGGAATTATGAACTGAAATTACAGTTGCTGACATACATAATTATACACACTGTATTTTTGCTGACATATACACTGTATTTTTGCTGACATACACACTGTATTTTTGCTGACATACACACTCTATTTTTGCTGACATAACACTGTATTTTTGCTGACATAACACTGTATTTTTGCTGACATAACACTGTATTTTTGCTGACATACACACTGTATTTTTGCTGACATACCACTGTATTTTTGCTGACATATACACTGTATTTTTGCTGACATATACACTGGATTTTTGCTGACATATACACTAGATTTTTGCTGACATATACACTGTATTTTTGCTGACATACACCCTGTATTTTTGCTAAGATACCACTGTATTTTTGCTGACATACCACTGTATTTTTGCTGACATACCACTGTATTTTTGCTGACATACCACTGTATTTTTGCTGACATACCACTGTATTTTTGCTGACATATACACTGTATTTTTGCTGACATATACACTGGATTTTTGCTGACATACACTGGATTTTTGCTGACATATACACTGGATTTTTGCTGACATATACACTGGATTTTTGCTGACATATTCACTGAATTTTTGCTGACACACATAATTATACACACTGGATTTTTGCCGACATACTACTGTATATATGCTGACATACCACTGTATTTTTGATGACATAAAAATATGTAAATTCCAATTAAATTCCCAAGGGTATTCAATTTGCTCTTCAGTTGCTGTATATATTGCCGCAGTATGTGTGCTGTTTGACCAATCAATATCTTATATATCTTTATAATCGCAGAGTTTTGGGTAGATCTGTTAACTATGTAATTTGTGAGCAATGTTTTATATAAGGCAGGAGTCGGATTTGAATCCATTTTCTACAGGAAATAACACAGTGGGAGCCACAAACCCTCTTTGCTATTTTAAATTTAAAAAAAAACAATATGCAACAGTTTCGTTTAGCTTTTAAGGCTTTTATACCATGTTCCCACCATAAAACAAAAAGGTGTGGCATGTATAAGGATTTAGCTCCTGAAAAACAGAAAATACATTTTTGTAAAGAACAATAAAATACATGTAGGTAATAATAACTTGAATGTAATGCGAAGCTATGTTGTTTTTAAGTTTACTTTCAAGAAAAATTGCAAATTCATGTTTAATTCAGTCCTTCATTTAACGAAATGCTTAACTTCAAACTAGCATATGTAGTTGAATTTGCAGACTTCACTTACTCCTTGATATGTTTTTTGCTCAAATTAGCATTAGGACCTACACATCAGTTCCGAAACTAGCTTTTTTTCTCATTTCTCTCTGAATATCTTTGAGCAAAGGGCGCGTGTTTATCCTGAAAGTGTCTTGCGACATTTGACTTTTTGTTGTTTACAAATTTCTCATTACATATTAAGCAAACTGGTGAACCAGTATCATCAGCAGTGAAAGAAATCGAATTAGCCCACGTAGGATTAAATGTTCTATTTTCCTCTATCACTTTTTTAGTACTCACTATATTTTGCCTGAGGTAAAAATAATCAAGAAGTGTCGTGTCGGCTCGTGTAATTTTGGTGGTGCTATTGGCGCATAATAATGATGCATAACAAGCGACAATGTTTGATTTATCACCATAATTACAATTTTTTAAACTATACTACAAAATCTAGTGATAAAACTTTTATATTTTTAAGAATTACTTGGCATATGGTAAAACAAGGAAAAAAAAAGAATTCAAAGTCACAGTGAGCAGCAGCGAGGAGGTGAAAAAGCCGCATGCTGCTCCGGAGCCGCGGGTCGCCGACCCCTTGTATAGGGACAAAAGCCGATTCAAACGATATTATTATCCCACGACCAATAGAGCTGAGTGAAGTTTGAAGGTTTTTATGATAAATGCATGTGCACACAACTTACGAAAATTATTCATCAACAACGTCCCAAACCCTCGTTTCGAAATCTCATCAACAAATTCAACCATAGTTTTGTAGAGTCGTTTAAGTATAATAACGATACAAAACACATATAAACCTATTCAAATATATTACCAAGTCTTTGAAAAGTGTCGACAGTATCTTAAAACTTACCAATCTGAACGGATTATGCACAAATAGACAAGATTTATTTGGCCGAAAATCGTTATTAAAACTTGCTAAGCCTCACCTTTATCAAAGTAAAGACCGGAAATTGAAACGCCGAGCGACAGAGAATAGAACAATTTAGTCGTGCGCATTTCACAAAAAGATAACGAGCACATTTCACCAGTCTATAGCATTGTCGAATTGCCGAAAGTTTCTGTAATTAACATAGGAGTACTGAAATCGTTTCATTTTTGCCGATTTCAAAGGAACTGACATTTTAGACACTTTTGAGTACTTTGATATTCTAACTGATGTCCAACGCAGTGTAAGTAAAGGAAATGACGATGATATTTTTTTCTAACGATTCTCATGAGATTATTACAATATTTAATTATAAGTTTGGATGACTACAGAACAATGACTACGTAGTACAGACTTTCGAAAAATCTATATAAATATCACAACTTCTTGATATTGTTAGCTATGACGTTTCGAAATGTAAACAAAATTGTTCATTGGTTTTATATTATTACTATATTAGTAATATTGGTTATTCTAATAATATCAGTGCATTTTACTTCTAATATTGGCCAATATTGCATTTCTCCTATTGCAGGGGGAGAGATATAAACATAATATTTTCCTTTCATTATTGCTATTTGTTATATATAATAACACCTACACCCAGTACATTACAGCTACCATTGCAGTTATCCTATTGCACTGCAGTGTCATTTGACTGCTAATATTGTATTTCTCAACCATCAGTACCCTTTCTTTTTTTTCCAATATCACTTTGGTCGTCGGCTGCATGACAGTGGAATTCTAGTTATATTATTATTATTTATATTATTATTATCAAGCTGTTATAAATGCTTTCTGTAGAGAAGGAGTTGCAGCGAGTACTCACTCAAAACAAAACAAAAAATATAACCATGACACATGAAACATAAAAAATAAATATACTTTTCTTAATGACTAGCACATACACGCTTAGCCAAATTATTTTTGTTTGTAGGCTACTGCATTAAAAGTTTGCATGACTAAGATTAATGCCAGTGCGAAGGCAAACTATAGAACTATTTAATATTAGTGAGTAGTTAATATTATCAACCAATAAAATACACACAGTGATATCGCAGTCTTGTAGAAATGTTTGGACTGCACAAACATATTTGCCTTTTTATATACCACAAAGATCGTCATGATTTTCTGACTTTTTTCATGTATAGCAGCACTAGCATCTTATCAGTGGCTAGGTAAGTTTACACCAAGCTGAAGCAAACTTCTGTTTATCTGATAGCATGATGTCATTAAAAAAATTATTTCAATCTTTGCTTTAACACTTTTGCACTTTAATTTTTATAAATATTCAATTTAATAGTAATTTAACAGTATCTTTATCATAATGGTTAATTATTGGGCTGTGGGATGCTCAGGCAGATCAGAGTTAGACCCACAAGTGTTTTAGTTCCCAAAGGATCCTGAAACAAGGGATGCATGGTGTGTTAAAGTGGGCAGGTAAGATTCACATTGTTTTTAGCATTTGCAATTGTCTAGATTTAGATATTACTATTAATATGAATTTATTCTAGTTGTCATTACATTTTTATTTGTAGTTTTCGTCTACAGTTTTATCTAATATATTATAAAATTTTTACTGATTAGCATCAGTTGTTCAAATATTTTGTTTTCATGAATTCTTGTAGACATGAGAGACAAGGAGTGATGAGAGTCAGTCGAATGATGAGCTGACCCTAAGGCTAAGGACAGATGTAGACTACTATAATTCACAGCAATGTCAGGCGTATGTGAACAGAGTCAATTTTATTATTTTTATTATTTAATTTATTCAATCAGTGTCGATGCGAAAATCAAAGGTTGAATTCCGGAAGTAACAAAAGGAATCTAAAAATTCTGCAGCCAACTGTTTTTTCTACACATTGTGAGATTATTCAACATAGAAGTTAAAATTATTGTGTTATACGTACATGTATATCGTATATGTATATCGTATATGTATATCGTACATGTATATCGTACATGTATATCGTACATGTATAGCGTACATGTATATCGTACATGTATATCGTACATGTATATCGTACATGTATATCGTACATGTATATCGTACATGTATATCGTACATGTATATCGTACATGTATATCGGTTTTATAAGCGTATTGATATTTTTGTTGCCATTGTAATTATTGCTGCGAGTTGTTAGAATAAATTTTATAATTATAATGATAAATGCTATTAATAAGTTTATTTGTTTGTATAATACCACTATTGTTTTTATCATGTTTTGTTATTATTACAAAAAGTTATCTTATCTGTTGTATTGTTCTGTATTTGTGTTATTATTGAAGTTGATAACAATAGCATATAGCACGTTGCATTCTTTATTAGATAACTGATTAAAATTATCGAAAAAGTTGCATAGCCATCAAGGAATAGGAATAAGTAGTAGTAGGCCTTATTAGTAGTAGTAATAGTAGTAGTATTATTCATATTAATGTTTCCCTTGCTTACCTTCCATCTTTTTGCTTTACTTATAGAGATATTTTGAAGAAAAGTGTTTAAATTGAATAAAACGGAAAAACGTCAACTAAGAAATGACGACATTCCTACGTTGTTCGCTCACAGGCCACTAAAAGAGAAACTGCTTAAAAATACTACAATCACAGTTTGACCAGCTGGGCCTAGTTCAATAGCTTTTTTTGTTTTTTGTTACAACAATTTTATTTTGTGTAGCTTTATATTTGGTTGTTTATTCTAAATATCAGAAGTCTATCTATGTTTGACTCTATTACAGTTTTGCATGATTTTGTTGAACGTGTCTTTCAGTACCGTTTGGTGGTCTTTGTGTGCCGTAACCTCCTTATATGGTTTATTTGTCTCCGCTGAAATTACTACATTTCACTTATTTGCGTAAATCCCCATATCAGATGCATCAAAATATTGTTTAAATATAAATAAATAATTATCAACATATAATCTGCATATAAACTGCATTTCCACTGGCTAAATCTAGCTTGATATCTTTCATAACTTTCAAATAAGAAATGAGTTATCGCGTATCGTTCTCAATATTTGTTTAAATCATTTACGAAATGTTTTATTCTCAAAACTCTTTATCTCTTTAATTTAATTGTGGCATAAATAATGAAATTTCTAAGCTCAGATTGCAAGCAACAGAACTGCGAAGACTAGTCTCGACATACTGCACATAGGATACGTATGCTGCTCTTGAGCGAAAGCTGGAACGGTAACTGTGTCTATTCTTATATTCTAATAAAACTAGCTTTGCTAATTGATGAGTAGATAATGTAGACAAAAAATCTTACCTGTTATTATTTGTTTGCTTGTAACCCTATTAAGAGCTGTCTTGTAAGTAAGAGCTTTCTTCCGTTTTAGTGTCAAGAAGGATAATCAACATCTCAAATAAAAAAACCAACTGCTGATTACCATGAAATGCAAGAGCGTCTGAATTTGCTAGCTAATGTAACTGATATTGATGAGAATGAAAGACAAAAACTTCAAGATCAGGGGAGTTTTATTAAGACTCCGTATGTGGGATAAGAGAATAGTTGAGGTACCCATGCTATGCTAGCAAAGTGAATATCAATGAATAGGTTTGATCTAAGATATAACTGGAAGAGAAATATACACCCTACCTAAGTACTGTTACCATTTTCATGCCTAACGTAAAACCTCTAATTGAACACCATGGTGTTTTATTTTTCAACCCTTTCTCTTTAGTGGCGGTCAATTGGAGGGGGTGTTCAAATAGAGGCTGGCGGTGTATTTTTCAAATGGGTCGTCCAAATTTTCGGAAGATAAATTCAGCCCTATTACGGGTGAAGCAAATGTCGCCTATACTTTGCTCTCTTTTTTTGGTGGAGCGATATTAGAAATGACATACACATGCTAACTTACCTCCAATTTGTCAAAGATATACTTTACACTATACTAAACACCTTAGCGAGTATTGACTCAAATGCTAACACTAAGCATACAACATGTGACAAATAAT
Organism: Watersipora subatra; assembly: GCF_963576615.1. Lineage (NCBI taxonomy): Eukaryota > Metazoa > Bryozoa > Gymnolaemata > Cheilostomatida > Watersiporidae > Watersipora > Watersipora subatra. Next base: position 11,352,374 of record NC_088718.1, read on the forward strand.
AAATTTACAAGCATTCCGATATCCAAAAAATATGGTAGTTTACAAGTTAATAAGGTAAGCCAGTTGCTCATCATAGCGCACGACCTCATTTTTCATTACACTGATATTGTCAAAGAAATTAATATGATTTGGTTGGTTCTACCAAATGAACGGTTTGTGATGGTGGCATTAGTTACATTTTCTACGGAAGCATAACAAAGTGACCAATCAGCCAGTGTCTGTAACATTAACAACAAACAGGATAGTTGAAGCTAGTGGACAGAAAAGCTTCATTAGTCTTCCTTTAAAACAAGACACAGAAATCATAAAACATCTTTCAACAATGACAGCAAAAGAAATAGCACTGAGCTGAGCAAACACATCTGGTCCTTTAAAGATATGAATAAGACATTTAGTAATATCAAATGGAAAATATTTAACAAAGCCAGGGCTTACTCGAACACCAGTAGAAATGCCAGCTTTGGACCAGTAAGAAATATCATATTTTATATAAACCAGAGCTGTCTACCCTGAACCGCTGTAACGAGATTGTGACCATCTGTAGACACTTCAGTGAATACGTTTTCAGGAAAACATGTTTTTACTGTGAATTTTATTAATAAAAATTGAAACTCAGTAAAATATTTACAATACATACTAAAACTTAGCTTTAACTGTGTGCCTTGTAAGCTGAACATATTTGAAGTGAATTCAAAGTTTATGTTATGAGTGCAATGTATATACATCTTGAAGGTAAGAACTCCTTAGCGTATGTACTGCATTTGATACGAACATTATCATGTTGCATTTTATTGCAGATCATAACCACTAAATACAATACAATTATTTTAGGTAACTAAAGTTACTAAAGTTGACACACCATTTTGTTACTAACTTTTAATATGTACAGCATTTGTATAAAATTTTGACGATTTCTACCGAGAGAGGTTTGCATTGTATAAGTACAATAATTTCTATATCCCTATATATGATTTTTTTCATCATACGATACCAACCCTGGAACAGATCAACATTCTATTCTGAGGGTGCACTGTACTCACCATGAAAAACCAGCAAAAAATAAATCATCACTTAGGGTTAATGTAGAAGCAAAGATGCTTCTTGTCTGCCTTTCCTTTCTGCGATTCTCTACCATCTTCTTCTGTATGTTTGTTATTATTGCTACTTTCTAGTGGGGCTGCTGCAGAGTTGTCTCTAGGAGAAAGCTCTCATTTCTATGAGCATGCTATGACGCAGACACTATCTAAAAATAGAACTTACAAGCTTTGTTAACCTGTTATAATGCTGCCAGATGCTATGTCTATATAGCAAAAATATTGGGCAAATTACAGTATTTGTTTTGCTATGTTTCAATAAAACTGAAACAATATAAACATTTGTTAATATAAACTCATAAATATACATTAATAAATATATATTTGCAGTATGAAATGTGATATCATAATACCAGCATATACAAATACAGATTATGCAAGTCGTATAACCCTATTCATCTCTGCATCATTACATAGACATCTCCTTTTTTCCTGGTACAAAATAAAACAGCTATTCTTGGAAATAACTTGTATCATAGCTAGTATAGATTTGAGAGTAGGCTCAGCTATGACATTGCCTAGCAAGTGGTGCTGTCAACCTGCTGAGTAGATTGTCATATGTGATGTGATGGCCAGCCGAGAGTTTTTTTTAATTCTTGTTTTATGATTGCAGGCAGCTTGACCAGCTGATTCACTCATTGTAATTTAAGTCAAAGCCAATATTTTAGAATGACTATTTTTTCAATTCTTTCGTTGAATAGCTATTTTTAAATATTAATGAGTAAATTGAAAGACATTTTCACATTTGTTTTGGTCAAAACTGATTCCACAATTTATCTTCTTTAGCGCAACAATGTAGAAAGAAACAGCTTTCAGTAAATGACTCCTTACTTTACAACATTAGATGATCGAAAATATTTCTGACAATTATGATGATGAAGATGATAATAATGATGGTAAAGACTGAAATCCTGAACAAGAACCTGTATCTAAAACTGAAACTAAAATGACATTGTTGAAGAGGACAAATCCATACAAAGTTTTTTAGAAGTATATGATAGACCATCAATGAAATCAAAAATAAATGGTAAAAAGATTCCAAAAGTAACTATTAATTAGTTTGAAGATTGGTTTAATGCTGAAAACACAGAGTGGAAAGTGGTGTAAGCCACTCTTCTATTCAGATGGTAATGAAGTATTTCAGCAAAGAGTTATTTGAGAAATAGAAATATGAAACAAACCTTTATAATGTGCTTGCAACTAAATCAGCAATCAAAACAAATCTGTTTAAAGTTAGTATTTTTTGTGATGAACATTCTCATGGACAATATGAAATTAAGAAAAAATCATGTTCTGGGAGGCAGAAGCGTGCATCAATATGATTGCCAATACAAACCCACTGAACAAGTTTTTTAAAGCAAAGCAAAACTTGTAAGCTGTTTTTGAAAACAACAAGAAAAGATTTTATAAAGACGGTTTTCAGCTATTGATAGAAAAATGATCTTATTTACCGAGTGAATGCCAGCTCAGTAGGTTTGAATGCAAAGCTTAATTTAATTGTTATCAAAAGAAAAGGGTAATTGTGTTAAGTCTGGACTTGCACTAGACTTCGAACTGCGCCAAAAAGCCAGTACGGTATATCTGAAGGACGCAAATGTCTTGGAGCTATTATGATAAAAACTCCATGACAGTTTGTAGTTTTGATTTTTAGTGATAATTTACTAAAAATCAAAACTAAGAACTGTATTAGATCATTAATTTCTTGGCTTGCTCGTCCTCAAAGAGTGGAACCTAAAGGGTATTCTTCATTTTAAGACTATATTTATCGTTAGGCTGATGGGTTGCACGCTAACAGGTTAAAAGCACATGAAAAAAAGAGGTGCGATAAATTGATGAATTTGATAGACAATGTTGTCTACACTGGTTGGATAATGGAATCATTTCACTTGCATATACATTTGCTAGCATTGATACAATAGACCAGGTGAAGCACTGGGGTGAATCTATCAAAACACATACCAATATTGATCATAGCCGTGCTGTGAAGATATATAATAAATACATGGTCACTTTAGACAAGATTGGTTTCCTTATTGAACTATACACAGCAAAACAGAAAAACTTGAAAGTGGCCACTCTGAATGATTTGTTGACTTCAGTGATTTTTTATTTTGACTTCATGGAACATAGGGTTTTTGGATTAGAAAATAGTACACAAAAAGCTAAGGTGTTGGATTAGCAAAGGATTTTAAACCATCATTGGTAGAACACCTGTACAGTCTAAAATTGAAACTTTAATACCAGTTAGAAGACCATATCTATCAGCAGACACCATAAATATTGAGAAGCCTCCTTAAAAGGAGTGAGCTGAGGCTGTGAGAACAGTTAGTGATATACAGCATGAGAACTTGGTACATTGATCAGAGACAATTGATAGAGAATCTCAAAGGTAAGTACATTGACAGCTGTTCAAGAAGGTATAGAATCAAGTGCAACAACTGTAAGGTACACCTTTGTCTCCGCAATAATCGCACTTGCTACAAGGAAGTTCACATCAAAACTTGACTGGTATTATGATGCATGAAATCTTCTGTAAGTAAATTGATGAGTCTGATCAAAAGTTACTCACTAAAAAAATTGGTTCATTGCAAACCAAATAGAATTGGAAGTTAGATAATTAATATAATATTAGGTCAGCGAACAGAATTGTGGACTTCCTATAATTTCTGCAACTCCTATTGTGACTGATGAAAATAAAAGTTAATGCAAAACAATTAACTATAGAGTTATAATAATAATAGTAATAATAATAACTATAATAATAATAATCTAATTGTTCTGAAGGTTTCCATTTGTTATGAAGATCATTTGTCATTTTTATCTTTGTCTGTTTGCTTCTTTGAAGCTCTGTCCAACTTTAGTAGGTTTTCCGAAATCCTCATTTCTACAACAAAAAAAGGTGTTCTGCATTTTTAAGCCAAAAGCTCTAGTTGAGAAGAATGTGGAAAACAGCTGTCTACTCTCATTACAAAATCTTCATGTTTTATTAAATAAATGCACAAAATGACCCAAACTACACCAACTGTCTTGTGAGTACATCCTGTAGAGTGCGTTAAAAATCATTCTTCACCCAAATTGGAAATTTACAGATTTTTAATAAAAATTAGCTGTCTTCAAATATTATGTGGTTAAAAACTGTGAACACATGTCATGCTGTTCTTTCATGAATAATCAACACAAAAAAAGAATTTTAATTAAACTAGTTTCAAACACAAGCATTTTAAATAAAACTTTATGTCATTACAGCTGTTTCTAGTAAACATTTTAATATAAATGTTTAAAATTTTATCATTTTAAACATTTATATCACAAAAACTGCAAAATCTTACAAACATGGCTGCCGGTCAGCAGAAAAGCACACTTAATCCTGAAACACCACCCTTTATACCTCGAGGGAATCAACCAGGTCATGCAGGACGTCTAAATGTCTTGCAACTGGTGTGTGGAGGTCAGACACCGGGTAAAAATTTACCCCGCATACAAGGAAGCCAACTAGGGAACCCAGACTATTATCAAAATTTGGAAAATTGGACTGACTTGTCCTGTTTAAATCGGGTAAACAGTTATACCATTGACAAGATAGCATTGCATTATGATGAAAGGAGACAATTTGTTGCTCACAGTTTTGTGTTAAGAAATGCTGAAACACACGTTCCCGTACTACTGATACGGTTGGATACCAAAGGCGATCTTAGTATGGTAAATTTAGTTGGCTCGAAAGTGTTTTTGGCAGCGAATAACTGTTTTGAGTTGTTCGGTCGTAGCACAGTAGTTTCACCTGAGTATGGAAATTTTTGGGAAGTTTCCAATACTGAAATACGCAACGGAAATAACCAACTGATTTACGGTATTATAAACTACACGAGTCGTCCAACTGGTAATTTCATTCTCTGCAGAGCTTTAGCTACAAAGTCGCGTCGACCTAATACCATTTCCGCTCTTCCTGATTTGCAAAGGATTTTGGTACAACTATACGCATTTCAGATTGGTGAGATTTCTAGAGCATTAATTATTATCGCAGCTCTGCGACTTTACAACTTTTAGCTAAAGAATATCAAGCCCAGGGTCATTAAAGATTCATATTCAAGGAAACAACATTCATCGCCAGTTTTACGATGAGATCTGCAAAGTTCCTAAACTGCCAGCAATAGAGCTACCATCTGCAATAGATGTACAACCAGATGACATAGACTGAGATGGAAGCGCACTACCTACTACAACCGAATTTACTTTCGAACTTGTAGCTGTCAATCCAAAAATGTATAAGCAATACTATCACATTAATGATGCCGTGTCTGACAGAGTTATTCTCATAGGTGACAGAACCAGTTTTCAGGCATGCCCAAATGTACGTTTTAAAAACATTCACTCAACTTCCACTTTGTTTTCCTATCAGATGCTGGCTTTAGAAAGAGAATCCCCAGTTTTCCTATTGAACAACAACATAGGAAAACTTTTAAGTAACACAACGATACAACGAGATTATGAATACAAGGAAACGCTGTCGGCTGACGAAACAAAGGATGCAGATAGAGATGTTCAAATAATATTTCGAAAAAATCTGGAGAGTCTAATGTTGTGATAAAATTCATTGATAGGACCAGACAAGTTTCTATAAAATTTCAAGGTACTTGGGACATTTATTGGAAAGCCATAGTGATTTCATTTGCTTGTAAAATGCTTAAAAAACATGTTAGGTTAATTTGGGACTTCGCAGTAGTTTCTAGTTTTAAGGAAGTCCAAGAAACAGCCAATCACTACAACTCAAATACCTGATTACATTCTAAGTAATATTATATAATATCATATAATATAATATTATTTCATATAGTTTTATATGAGTATACTGCATAATAAAATTTTTTGAAAAACATAATATTATTTTAGAAGATTTCAATCATTAACTGCTTCTATTGTCTTTTATAAACTGCTTAGTTGTGTTAACTTTATTGCTTAGTAATATCTTATGCAATAATAGACACAAATTATGCTACATCTTGATGAACTTCTGGTTCAAACAACACATAATTATGTAATAGCAATTTTCCTTCAACATTTCTAATCAAACATTGGGCTTCCTTTTTCAACATTTATTTGGTTTGCCAGCGATACACTCGAGAAATGTCAAAAGGGTCAACATCTCATATGTTTATCTTCTCTGTGTCGTACAGCAAATCAAGTTAAATTAATTATATGTTAAGTTAACAAAAGCACAGCAAACCTTCATCATCAACTTGAATCAATTTTCTATTTTGTTCAAAAATATACTGTAATACTATAATGTAAATATCTTTGTACTAGCTGTACTACCTGGCGTTGCCCTGGTAATAAAAAACTGTTTGCACAGAATATTGATTTGTATTTAACATATATAACAACATTTGCCATTCTAACTTTCAAACTACATATCATGAGAAAAGTGTTTTGTGCAGTTGAAATAACTTAAAAGAAATAAAAAAACCACTGTAAAGGTTTTTAAACTTTTTCAAACAGCTGTAACTTTCAAACTTCATATCATGAGAAAAATGCTCTGTGCAGGTTAAATAAATTTAACAAAATACAACTATAAGAGGGTTTAGATGTGAACGTGAAATAATTAGCAAGTAGTAGCTACATTAAGTCGGTTTTTTATGATTAAAATAAAAATTGATTCGGTATTAATACAATTTATACGATTTGAGAAAATAAAAATCGTGACTATGTTGAATTAATAGAAGTGAAGTGTGTGTCTGTGTATAGTTACCGTGTTATATTGTTACCTCTCGATATCAGTACAAATGTAGAAATGAGATATCGTACTGTGTTTGTCTGACTAAACAGAGACAGAATGCCGAGGCTCTCTCCACGAAGATGATAATATAATTGTCCCTGAGAAGAGTTGGCATTGACCCCATATAGATTAATTGAGCCTTACAAAAAATATTTCAAAACAGGGGCATCGTAATTCGTGGGTGCAATGCTAAAATAATTATCAAACTATAGGGTATAGGGTAAAGGATAACATCAATGAGTAATATGCCGCTGTAGCTCAGTGGTAGAGCGCCAAGCCAAAAACCTTTCAGATGCATTTGTCGTTAGCTCAGTTCAATGTCAAGTCTCATAGTGTCAGACGTTGCTTCATATGTGGAAACTCTTCCCACCTAATGAGGAGTTGTACAGTACAAAATAAATGGCCACTACCATCCACAAACCAAGTCTACCACCCACAAATCAAGAAAACTAACAAGGTTCACTCCTAAGGTTACGGGTAAAGTAGGTGGACTGGTGTCAGATACCCGTTGCAGAAAGCCAAATAAGCAGGACAGGAGGGTGACAGGAGGGAAAATAAGGGTGAGCCAAGCAGACAGTCCTGGTGAGTTGTCACAATTAAAACCAATCATTAGGAAACCTGATTTGCTTCTGTTATACTAGCTTGTGTTCTCGTTACACTGTAGCAAAACTGTACCTGTGCATTTTTACTAGCATCAGCTCTATGTTTATCATTTATCTCAAAAGTACATAAAACTAAACTATTAGAATTTTTTTTCTTTACAGTTCCAAAAACTTCTTGTTGGTCAGGACCCCAAAAAATTCCAATTCACTACCGGTTACTCCGTAAATCAAAGTGCATAAACCGGCTAACTTTTTATTAAACTTCATCAAATAATTTACCATGCCAGTAAATCTTCGGGCTTTATTTTTGCTTCAACTATAGCTTTTATTTTATCTGGGTCTGGTTTAATATCAGATCTGCTAACAAAATGTCCTAAAAACCTCCCTTTAGTACATCCGAATTCACATTTTTTTTAAAGTCATTCCAGATTTTTCATCTTTTCAAAACTTTACGCAAACGTTGCCAATGTTCCGTTACAGTTTTTTTGTAAACTAATGTACCAGCCATCAAACAAACAATTTTGTCTAAACCTTTCAATATTTTTTTTATTTCCTTCTGAAACAATTCAGGGTCTAATGAAAATATTTTAAAAATGCATTTATTTAAAGCAAAATCTATCCGAGGGGGTTAAAACAGCCGCTAATTCTTTGCATTTCTCATAGAGTTTAACTTGCGAAAATCAAAAATTGGCATCGTTTTGAAAAAATGACTTCTTTTGACAATTTACTCAACATGTCTGAAGTCCTAGGTAAAGGATATATTTTCCTTCTAACACATTCATTACTTTCCTTAATGAAAAGTACTGGCCTTACTTTTTAACATTTTATCAATTTCTTTTTTAGTTTTTTCATACAAAACTGCTGCAATAGGCCTAGATGTGTACAATCTAACACGCTCAACATCCCTATTCAAGTCAACACCGAACATACCAGGCATTGTTCCTAGTCCCTAGAAAATCTTAAGAAATTCATTCATTCAGGGGTCAAATTCGTTTGCACACAAAGCACTACTAACTGCAAAAAAATTCAACTTTTTAATCTTGGGCATACCTAAAAGGTTTCTTCTAAAATCTTTAAGTATTCAAACAGAAGTATCAACAACTCTGTAAGTATTTTTAATAGCTACATCTGCTACTCCTAAAACATTCCAGTCTATTTCCATCAGCTCTATTTTGAACTTCCTCTGGCTCTTTCAAATTCAAATCAAGCTTTCTACTAGTTTTTTCTTTCAGGCAGAGTAAATACCTCAGCAGCTGATTTATTTACTGCTCCTGTGTCAAATATGATCTCAATATCTTTACCATTTACAGTCAAATTTCTGACAAATTTCCCGTTTAATCAGCTGGTATTACTAGATCCAGAAAACCTTACTCTAGGAGTGGGACTTCCTTTACCCTCACTACTTCCGCTACTTTCATATCTACCTCTCCTCTGACTTCTACGTAACTCACAGTCCTTAACAACGTGCCCTTTGGCAGCACCATATAGCATCTTACTTCTGGGCAAAATCTGATTTCATGCCCACTCATTCTACAACCATAGCATTTATCTCTCTTTGGAGATAGATGAGCTTTTGCTAGACTTATCCTATCCCCTCGGGGAATACCTATCTCTACTTCTCCCATGCTATTCAAGTGGTCTTTCTCTACTAGAATCTCTAGATAAACCACTATTATAGTTCCTAGGGCTTCTTCTTTCCTTGCTGTAATCTTTACTATATTCATGTGACTTCCTATCTTTACCATAGCTTCTAGATTTGTGTTTATCTCTAGAAGACACTTCATTCACTTTTCTTTTATTATCCAAGTCAGAATCAAATTTTAATTGATTGTTGTTGCTCTCTGATTTGTTTTCTACTGCATCTACCTCCAAATCCCCAATAAAATTGCCCGCATTAGCGGTTTCTATAGTTCTTTCTTGATCTCTAGCTATCTTTTTAGCTCTCAAAATACTGGAAAACTTAGCCCAATTTAAATCATTCTGTTGCATTAACTGAGATCGAAGAGAAGATTCTCTCAACCAATTTACCGCAATTGCTAATGAAAATTCTTGTCTCAAAACATCATGTTCAGCTTCCAAAGTCATTTTTCTACTTAAACTTTCAAATCGTAATAAATAATCATTTTTATTAATCCTATAGCCTGACTAGCAGTGCCAAATTTCATTTTTTTACATAGCCAGTTTCGTCAGATTCATAAACAGTTTTCAAAAGTTCTATGACCCCATCATATGTAGAACTTGCACTTTTTTGATCCAATCCTAAATATTTCAAAGCTGCTCTACCTGCCTTACCCACTGCATTCAACAAAGATACTAATTTTTTTCTACCTCTAAATACATCAACAGTTTCTCCAACACCATCTACTGTAACTTTTTCTTCACCTAAACTCATAGTCATCATTTCTGTCACTGACATTGAACTCAGCTAACCGACTTTTCCATGATCCACCAACATCATCGCTAATAATTACTAGTTTCGGAACATCATCAAAATTCAAACTTCTAGTCATATTTAAAGTAGCTTAAAAATACCTTAGAACAACCTTTGACGCCTCTATAACACTGTGTAATCACCACTCACCTTGTATAATATCACCAACTTATTACAGAAAATATACAACGGAAAATCGCTAACCGTTATATCACCACTATCGATCGTCGATATCACTAGTTATTCACCACTACACCACAATATAATGGTTTGTCATCGATCACAGTTCTCTCCAAATAATCCTGCCTATGATGCCATATTAAATTGCTCAAGGGAGCAATAAATTACTCACCGTGAACACAAGATCACAAGAGATCGTCAGCTTTGTCTCTAATCACTATAAAGTCTATCCAAGGGGGTCATGTGTCTCCTAGTCGTCTAAGCCGTATTCATTTAACCTGTGGTTCTTTATCCATAAATATGTTACGTTATGAATATGTAACAGTACAAAGAGTTTATTACCAGTATCATCATATTCAAAGTTTTAATAAATAGCTTTTGGTGGAACAATAACCTTTTTTATACACACACTTCTATGCACAAATTTTTATTATTAATTCAACATATTCAGAATTTTTATGTGTTTTTTTCAGTTCGTATTAATTGTATCATTACTGAAGCATATTTTATTGTATTAGTAATGAAACAGACTTAATATAACTATTACAAGCTAATTATTCCACATTTACATCTACATCCTTTTATATTTGTTTTATTTTTTCTAATTTATTTGTCCTTCACAAAACATTTTCCTTATGGTATGAAGTTTAAAATTTACAGTTGTTTGACAAAGTTTGAAAACCTTTACAGTTGGTTTTATTTTCTTTTTTAATTTTATCAACTACATGACACATGCGTAGTTTGAAAGTTAGAATGACAAATGTTGTTATATGTTAAATACTAATAAATCTTCTGTCAAAATACTTTTTGATTATCTGGGCAACGCCTGGTTGTACAGATAGTCCAGATACATATTTGTCAAAGTATATATGTGGATATGTGTGTCCCTCCAGCTATTATAGCTAATAAAATGTTGATAATTAAATTTTGCATTTTGATAGATTTGAACTCGTGACAATTATCGCGAACGCATCAACAAGTTTTTTACCCAGACGCTCTAGCACGCGTGCTAATTATTTTAGTATTACGTCTACGAGTTTCGATACAGAAATATTTTTGAGTCCTAAGCATGTGCAACTTGATGCTTCTTCGCTTTTCTCAAGCTAATAATAATTATTTGTTTCAAACATAAAATTTTGCAATTTCTGCATTAATTGTATACGTTACCAATATATATACGTTGCATCGACATTTCGTAGTTTACATCCTTGCTATTTATTTTAAACATCTACAATTACTTCGCTACTAATTTATTCCAGCTGCTCAAAAGACTTTTTCCAGCTACATCATAGTTTTTGGATTCTGATTTGGTACCTTGAGCTTCACAATAATTAATTAAGAACAAAACTTTTGTTTGTTTAAAAAGACTTTATGATATTTCTTTTAGTTCAAAGTAAAACATCTTCATTTGTATTAATATTTTTCAAATTGTTATTTAAGGTTTACTTGAATAGCGATATAAGATGTGAACAAGCGCAACTTCCTTTCCTCCACGGACAAATATTGTGTTCGTTAAACGCGTTTCACGAAAAATTCTATCAGTTCTTGCTTTGAATAATATATATCTAGATTTACATTTTCTTATCACATTCATAAAGTTCTTATAACTTGTGAATTTTATAGCTTAAGTTTTTAAAGTTTGTTTCATTATTGTTACTATTTCACCTTGCATTTTTGAAATGCAGTTTGAGTATCGTATTTGAAGTTTAAATATTATTCATTTTTTTATCACTGTTATTATTACTTGGTTAGTTTCAAATTTTTATTATTAATGCTAATTTTTTATTCAACCATTTTTGGCAGAAAAATATGGCAATTTTAGGCCAAATTAATCTGTCTATTTATGTATAATTCGATTAGATGGATTAGTTTTAGGATATTGTGTCAACCTTTCCAAGGCTTGGTAACATATTTGAATATGTTTATATGTGTTTTGTATCATTAGCATATTTAAACGACTCTGCACAAAAATGGTTAAATCTTTTGATTGGATTTCGGTACAAGGGTTTGGTAACGGCCAGTGACGAATAATTTTTTGGGAGTTGCATGCACATATGCATTTATCATAAAGCTCCCAAACAATCACTTCGTTCGTGTTTGATCGTGGGATTATATATATATATATATATATATATATATATATAAAGAATTGTTTCCTCACCCCGGATACCCCGTATGGGTGGTAAGTTCTGCTCTAACTCGGGTCTCCTACCAGAGACCTGGGAGTTTGAGCACTCGCCTTGCCATCTTAGCTGTTCACAGTAGCGCACTTTTCTGCAACTCACCTGAGTTGATTGTTGTTGGTATTTGGGCAAGCCACAGTTTATGCGCTGGTGTTATTGCGCCCAGTGCCCCAAAGACTACTGGGATTACAGTTGTTCTTACATTCCAGCATTTTTCAATCTCTTCTCTAAGAGGGAGATATTTCTCTACCTTTTCTTTTTCTTTGCTGGCTATATTGTAGTCATTGGGTACTGCTATATCTATTATAGTAGCACTCTTGTTTTCCTTGTCTACCACCACTATATCTGGTTGGTTTGCTAGGACATGCTTGTCAGTTCAGATGTAGAAGTCCCAGAGGATCTTAGTGCGGTCATTTTCATTGACCTTACCAGAAGCTTCCCACCAGTGTTGTGGTTTATTAAGGCCATACTCGTCACATAGACTTCTATACACAACACCTGCGACATGATTATGCCGCTCAGTGTATGCGTTTCCTGCAGACTGCTGATGATGTGTTGGATGGCCTCAGGTGCATCTTTGCACAGTCTGCATCTAGGATCGTTTCTAGTGTGATAGATTTTTGTTTGGAGTTGCCTTGTTGGGAGCACTTGCTCCTAAGCTGCCATGATTAGCGACTCTGTATTGGCCATTAGGTTTCCTTTGTTCAGCCACATATATGTCTGGTGAAAATTGCCAACCTTAGATATTTGTTAGTGGTAAGCAACATGAAGAGGTTTCGTGTGCCAGTCAATTTCCTCATCATCAGGGCGTAGGTCCGTTGTAAGAGCAGCCGATTGAAATTCAGTTAGCAACTTATCTGAAATGGCCATAGAGGCTGCATATGCTTTGATGCTTTGCTCCTCTTCTTTCACTGTCTGCTGTACACTTTTGAGTCCCCTACCGCCATCTTTCCTATCGAGATACAATCTAGTAGTATCAGATTTTGGGTGGAGTCCTCCTTGCATGGACAGCAGTTTACGAGTTGCTATATCTGTTTCTTTGATGGCTTCTTCAGTCCACTTTATTATGCCTGATGGATATCTTATTACTGGCTGTGCGTAGGTATTTATTGCCATGACTTGGTTCTTGGCATTGAGCTGGCTCCGTAAGACCTGTCGAAGGCGTTTCTTGTATTCGGTAATGACTTTGTGACATACCTCGGCTTTGTGGTTGATGTTGCTTTGCATAATCCCCAAGTCCTTGTACCCTTCTTCTATATCTTTGATGGTACCATTTGGCATTCTCAGGCCATCTGTGAGTATAGAATGGCCTTTCTCAAGAAGTAGCCTTCCACATTTCTCAATACCGAAGGTCATTCCGATGTCCTTGCTGTACACCTGAGTGAGGTGTATTAGCGAATCAATGTCCCTTTCTTTGTTAGCGTACAGCTTGATGTCATCCATGTAGAAGAGGTGGTTTATATTGGTGCCACTTTTAAAATGGTACCCATAGTGAGTCTTCTCCAGCATATTGCTTACAGGGTTTAGGCATATGCAGAAGAGCAGCGGTGATAAGGAGTCACCTTGATAGATGCCTCGCTTAATTTTTACACTCGCCAGCTTTTTGCCATTAGCCTCCAGTTCCGTCTTCCATTTGGTCATTGACATCTTGATGAATGCCACAAGAGCAGGGTGAACATTGTACATACTGAGGCACTCAAGTATCCAACTATGGAGAATTGAGTCATAGGCCTTTTTGTAGTCAATCCAAGCCATGGCAAGATTGGTTTGCCTTCTCCTGCTGTCTTGACAGACCGTCCGATCTACCAGTAACTGATGTTTTGCTCCTCGGGTGTTGCGCCCAATTCATTTCTGAGTACTGGTCATATAGTGACTCATGTGCTCTTCCAGTTTGTCTGCAACTATTCCTGAGAGCAGTTTCCAGGTGGTGGGCAAGCACGTTATTGGTTGATAGTTTTTGGGAATCGGCCCCTGCTTTGGATCTTTTATCACAAGTACAGTTCGTCCTTTGGCCAGCCATTCTGGATGGTCACCTTGTTCTATTAGGCATTCCATCTGCTTAGCCATTCTAGTGTGAAGTGATGTCAATTTCTTTAACCAGAAGACTTGAATCATGTCATGGCCAGGTGCTGCCCAGTTCTTCATACGCTGCACTCTGCACTTGATGTCCTCTTTGCTGATGGTGAGTCCTTGCTGAGCCACAGTGTGTTGATGGCTCTCTTTAAGCCTCTTCAGCCAATTTGCAGTGGTGTTATGAGTAGTCTCTTTCTCCCAGATGTCCTTCCAGAACTTTGAAGTGCTAGATTGGGGAGGCTCAGACATTGGCCTCTGCAGTTTACCTTTGAACTGGGAATACAATCTAGATGGATTATTGATGAACAGTTTGTTCATTCTCTTGTTATCCCGCTCTTTGGTGTACCGCTTCAGTTGTGCCGAGAGTGCTACTAGCTGCTGTTTGGCAGATTCTAGAGCTTCTACTGTGGCTTCCCTTTTAGGACGCTCCAAACTGTGGTTAGATCTCTCACTGAGCCTACTAACTTTCTTGCGCAAGTCTTTGATCTTATTTTGTAGCCTCAGCTGCCAGGGTGGAATGGCTTGAAGCCTTGTTGGCAGTGGCTTAATATTCATCTCCTCTATGATGACGTTTGCTGTACTGAAGATTAAGGCATTAGTCTCACTGATTGATCCAGTTGAGATTGACTCAAGTGCCAAGTTAATGTCTTCTAACAGCTTCTTAGGTATGGCCTTGCTAACTCTTCGTAGTGGTACCCTGCTTCCATAATCATTAGCAGCTGACATCTTGTTGATGATACATATATATATATATATATATATATATATATATATATATATAAGTACAAAGACGGAAAAAGATTTTAGCAACAGTTTATTACTTAAAGTTTCATGATGCAAAATGATGTTAAGTTTGCACCAATCTTCAGATAAAAAATTGCACGACACAAACACAAAACCAAGAATACACTAAGAACACCAAAATGAAGAGTTACCTGTATAAGTACAAAGACGGAAAAAGATTTTAGCAACAGTTTATGACTAAAAGTTTCATAGAAGTGATATAGTAACATCCTGTAGACACGCCACCAAGTTTTACCTCTCTAAGGCTAAGCTCACCAATTAACCAATTTAATAGTTAGGCTTTTATACTTGATTTGACCAAGTATTATACACAAGCACTTCGCATTAGCATCTGATGATTACTGCATGCAGTATGAAACTTTTAGTCATAAACTGTTGCTAAAATCTTTTTCCGTCTTTGTACTTATACAGGTAACTCTTCATTTTGGTGTTCTTAGTGTATTCTTGGTTTTGTGTTTGTGTCGTGCAATTTTTTATCTGAAGATTGGTGCAAACTTAACATCATTTTGCATCATGAAACTTTAAGTAATAAACTGTTGCTAAAATCTTTTTCCGTCTTTGTACTTATACAGGCTCGGTGGACCACTTTGAGCACTATATCAGTGAAGTCTCAACCATTATCTGTATATATATATATATATATATATATATAATAGTATATATTACAGCAGTATATACAGCTATAATATATTCTACATATATATATTATAGCTAGTATATATTATATATGTATATATGTATATATATATATATATATATATATATATATATATATATATATATACTAGCTGCATTACCCGCCTACAGGAACAGATTCAAGTGCAGCATAAGGTTTATGGAGAGTTGTCTTTCATACTGTAAAACAACTCCAAATATTCAGTCTACTGAAATTGTTGCCATGATTTATTATTATGTAAATTGTGTACTGAAATTGTGGCTCTGAATTTACACATATACATGTCAATAATGTTGGGGAGAACTTACAGCTAGATGCGCGTAAAACTTAGCAAATATTCTAGATTTATGTGTCTAGATTCATGCATCCGTTTATATCCGTCTATATTTGCAGTTGACGATCGCGCACTTCTGCCGCCGAGCCCCCGCCTTGGCTTACCAGTCTTTACCCTCCTCGCAGTTGACTATCGCGCTCTTGCACTCGCGTCGCAATCAATTGCTTCGCACTCGCAATCAATTGGCCCGCACCCGCCTCGCAATCAATCGCCTTGCACTCGCCTCGCAATCAATCGCCTCGCACCCAATCGCCTTGCATTCGCCTCGCAATCAATTGCCTCGCACTCGCATTGCAATCATCGCCTCGCACTGACAATCCATCACCTCGCACTCGCAATCATTCACCTCGCAATCAATCGCTTCGCACTCGCAATCAATCGGCCCGCACCCGCCTCGCAATCCATCACCTCGCACTCTCTTTGCAATCAATCACCTCGCAACCAATCGCCTCGCACTCACAATCAATCGCCTAGCACTCAACCGCTTTGCAATCAATTGCCTCGCACACGCCAACTCATTCATCCGGAAAGCCGCGCCTGGAGACTCTCGCTGCACTCGGGGCAAAAAAGGCCTCCGGCGCATTCCCAGATGACACCACGACCCCATGCCTAGCTGTGCTACCCGGCGTTGCCCGGGTAGTAAAAAAATTATTTGGAAAGAAAATTAATTTGTATTTAACATATAACAACATTTGCCTTTCTAACTCTCAAACTACATATCATGAATGAAGTGTTTTGTGTAGTGTAGAAATAAATTAAGAGAGAAAATAAAACAACTGTAAAGGTTTTCAAACCAATGTAAATTTAAAATTTCATAACTTTCAGTGACCTACATCTTTTGATAATGTATAGTGGAACCTCAGTTTTCAAGCGTAATCAGTTCCAGAAGGTAGTTCAAAAACTGAGTTGTTCAAGATCCGAAACAATTTTATCCATTAAAATAAAATCATGTAAATTTTAATTCGCTCCAAGGCAAGAAAACAACTTTGGTAAAGTATTTTTTCAACATTTTACACGATAAGCTGTACTTGCTAAGCTTGTGCTTGTAGTTGCTATTTTACACCATAAGCTGTACTTGTACCCTGGCGTTGCCTGGGTAATAAAAAAGTCTTTGCACAGAAAATCTATTTGTATTTAACATATATAACAACATTTGCCATTCTAACCTTCAAACTACATATCATGAGAAAAGGGTTTTGTTGAGTTGAAATAATTTGAGAGAAAATAAAAACAACTGTAAAGTTTATCAAACTTTGTTAAACAACTGTAACTTTTAAACTTGATATCATGAGAAAAATGTTTTCTGCAAGTCTAATAAATTAAAAAAAATAAAACAATTGTAAAAGAGATTAGATGTAAATTAAAAATAATTAGCAAGTAATAGCTAAATTAAGTCGGTTTTGCAACAATTACAATAAAAGATGATACGGTAATGATACAATTAATACAAACTGAGAAAACAAAATAAAATTCATAAATATGTTGAATTAATAGTAGCAATTCTTGCATAAAAATGTGTCGGTATAAAAAGGTTACTGTTCCACCAGAAGCTATCCATCAATTCTTTGAATACGACGATACTAAAAATATGACACAATATCGTAGTATTCTATAGTTGAAATTTTATTAGAACAACATTTGCCAAAAATGGTTGAATAAAAGAATAATATTAATAACAAAGATTGGAAACTAATCAAGCAATAATAACAGTGATAGGAAAGTGAATAATGTTTAAAATTTAAACACGATACTTGAATTATGTTTAAAAGAATGCAAGTTAAAATAAACTTTAAAAAACTTATATTATAAACTTCAAAAGTTATAAGAAGTTTATAAATGTAATAAGAGAATTTAAATTTATATATCTATATATACATTTCTCAAAGTATGTAAATGTATGTAAATAAACTAGAGTGGGGAACAACTGATACTTGCAATCTTACACGATAAATGTTACAGTAATCTTACAAATGTTTGTTATAAAAATTAATGTGAAATTAATTACGAAAAGCTAATTGGTTAGATTTAAGATGAAAGATGCGTTAGCTAACACATCTAGCTGTACAACCCAGCATTACCCGGGTAGTAAAAGAGTCTGTGAACAGAAAATTGATTTGTATTTAACATATAACAACATTTGCCGTTCTACCTAAAACAACTGTAAAGGTTTTCAAACTTACTTTGTCAAACAACTTTTAAACTTCATGTCATGAGGAAAATGTTTTGTGCAGGACAAATAAATTATAAAAATAAAACAACTATAAAAGGGTTTAGATGTAACAGTGAAATAATTAGAAAGTAATAGCTAAATTGAGTCTTTTTTGCTATGATTACAATATGAGATGATTGGTAATGATATAATTAATACAAACTGAGAAAACAAATAAAATTTGTGAATATGTTGAATTAATAATAAAAATTCTTGCATAGAAGTGTGTGTATAAAAAAGTTACTGTTTCACCAACAGTTATCCATCAAAACTCTGAATACGACGATACCGGTACGACGATATGTAATGCAAAAATAAAATATTGTAGTGTCTTTGTCTGATCAAAGGTGAGAGAGTCTAGATGCTATCCCTACGCGAGATAATACAATTGTTGCGTGAAAAGTAGTGATCTTAACGTCGATTTAGCAATTGAACTTTAAAAAACCCGGAAATATAGGTTCACAAAAACGGCATCGTGTTTCATAGAGTTGATAGAATTTAATCACCAAATTCTAATATCGAGAGAGCCTATTGTTGATATCGTTTTGCCGAACACAAATTAGCCTTAATACGTCGAGGACAAAAAAGCGTCGCGTGTCATGAAGCTAAAAGAAAGTCATAGAGTTGTAATTATTACGCCATTTTTGTTTGAAAACGGCAAACGATGAATAGGTTATGTATAGAAGCGCACTAACAAGAGATTCCCGTTAATGCGCGCTATCGGTGAAAGAAAAAACTCCAGAATAGTACGGTACTCTATAAGGTGGATACACAGACAGACAACGAATGCTATTTATATAGCAGATATATATATATATACATACATATATATGTATATATATATACATGTATATATATATATATGTATATGTATATATATATATATATATATATAAATATATATATATATATATATATATATATATATATATATATATATATATATACATACATCTATATATCTACTCAAATATTTGCACTGCAAATCAAATACATACCATAATGTCCAGATCAGAATCATGATCGTCCTTAACTTTGGTATTAGAGATTGATGCAGTTGATTTCAATGTAAAAAGACTAAGAGAGATTTTTTGCAATGACGAAGCCATGCCGAATAACTTGCGAAAACCTTGAATAATTTTGTAAAGTTTGATGCAATGGTAATGAAACTCGAAGCCCCGGCGACGATTTTAAAGAAGTTTTGGAACTCGGCTACATTTAGTGCTTCTGCCTAGCCTATTTTTGCGATGACGCCATTCTGCATATCTTGCGACAACCTTGAATAATTTTGTAAAGAAATGTGATGCATTAGCAATGATGTGAGCTCAAAGCCCAGGCAATGATTTTAAAAATGTTTTAGAATTCAACTACGTTTAGTATTTATGCCTAGCGGCTAGTTTTTAATTTGATCCAGTAGTTATTCTCTCTTGTGATTAAAAATAGAACTAATTATTCACGGAATTTAATAATTCGTGGAATTGACTGTTCGCGAAGTCGCGAATTTTTATAACCAACAAATATTTTCATCCTGTAGGGTAGCAAATATTGAAGAAAATTAGAGAAGGGTAAGTACTGTATGTTTGAGGGGTTTAAAACTAACAAAAATGAGTTACATTTACAAATGAATTACAGTTACATGAAACAAACTTTGTTAGTAACTGCAATCAGAAGCAGCATAACTTCAGGATTGCGGAAATAGTTTGCATTTTAAGCAAATAATTGTTATCATTTTAAACATTTACATTACAAAAACTGCAAAACCTTACAAACATGGCTGCCGGTCAGCAGAAAAGCACACTTAATCCTGAAACACCTCCCTTTATACCTCGAGGAAATCAACCAGGCCATGCAGGAGGTTTAAATGTCTTGCAACTGGTGTGTGGAGGTCAGACACCGGGTCAAAATCTACCCCGCATACAAGGAAGCAAGCTAGGCAACCCAGACTATTATCAAGACTTAGAAAATTGGACAGACTTGTCCTGTTTAAATCGGGTAAACAGTTA
Source organism: Watersipora subatra (assembly GCF_963576615.1). NCBI lineage: Eukaryota > Metazoa > Bryozoa > Gymnolaemata > Cheilostomatida > Watersiporidae > Watersipora > Watersipora subatra. Next base: position 11,372,733 of record NC_088718.1, read on the forward strand.
TACCATTGAAAAGATTGCATTGCATTTTGCTGGAAAGGGACCACTTATTGCTCACAGTTTTGTGTTAAGAAATGCTGAAACACATGTTCCTGTACTACTGATACGTTTGGATACCGGAGGCAATCTTAGTATGGTAAATTTAGTTGGTTCGAAAGTGTTTTTTACAGCAAATAACTGCTTCGATGTGTCTGGTCGTAGCACGGTAGTTTCACCTGAGTATGGAAAAATTGGGCAAGTTTCCGATGGTGAAATACGCAACGGAAATAACCAACTGATTTACGGTGTCATAAACCACACAAGCTTTCCAACTGGTAAATTCATTCTCTGCAGAGCTTTAGCTGCGAAGTCGCGTCGACCTAATACCATTTCCGCTCTTCCTGATTTGCGAAGGATTTTGGTACAGCTATATGAATTTCAGATTCATGAGGTGTCTAGAGCATTAATCATTGTCGCAGCTCTGCGACTTTACCACTTTTTAGCTAAAGAATATAAAGCCCCGCGTCCAATCTGTATTCAAGGAAACAACATTCATCCCCAGCTTTATGATGAAATCTGCAAAGTTTCTAAACTGCCGGCAATAGAGCTACCATCTGCACAAGATGTACAACCAGATGATATAGACCAAGATGGAAGCGCACTATCTAATACAACCGAATTTACTTTTGAACTTGTAGCTGTCGATCCAAAAATGTATAAGCAATACTATCACATTAAAGATGCCGTGTCTGACAAAGTTATTCTTTTAGGTGACAGAACCAGTTTTCAGGCATGCCCAAATGTACGTTTTAAAAACATTCACTCAACTTCCACTTTGTTCTCCTATCAGATGCTGGCTTTAGGAAGAGAATCCCCAGTTTTCCTATTAAACAACAACATAGGAAAACTTTTAAATGATGAAACAATACAACGAGATTTTGAATACCAGGAAACGCTGTCGACTGACGAAACAAAGGATGCAGATGGAGATGTCCAAATAATATTTCGAAAAGAATCTGGAGACTCAAACGTTGTGATAAAATTCATTGATAGGACCAGACAAGTTTCTATAAAATTTCAAGGTACTTGGGACATTTATTGGAAAGCCATAGTGATTTCATTTGCTTGTAAAATGCTTACAAAACATGTTAGGTTAATTTGGGATTTTGCAGTAGTTTCTAGTTTTAAGGAAGTCCAAGAAGCAGCCAATCACTACAACTCAAATACCTGATTACATTCTAAGTAATATTATATAATATCATATAATATAATATTATTTCATATAGTTTTATACAAGTATACTGCATCAAATACTGAACTTACTGCATAATAACATTTTTCGAAAGAAATAATATTATTTTAAAAGATTTCAATCATTAACTGCTTCTATTGTATTTTATAAACTGTTTGGTTGTGTTAACCTTTTTGGTTAGTAATATTCCATGCAATAATAGACATAAATTATGCTACATTTCGTTGAACTTATGGTTCAAACAACACATAATTATGTAATAGCAAACTTCCTTCAGCGTTTCTAATCAAACATTGGGCTTCCTTCAACAGTTATTTGGTTTTGCCAGCAATACACTTGAGAAATGTCAAAAGGGTCAGCAGCTCATATGCTCACTTCTCTGCATCACACATCAAGTCAAGCAATTAAAAGAGCTTATTCCTTATATAGCCATTAGCCTACTGATCTCAACACCATAAGCCAACATTATATAGGCCGACATCCTTTCTTTAGATTTAAATAAACTAACAGACTACTCGGCAGTGTCCAGGATTTGCTTAATGCGAATGTATAAAAAGCTGGGTTTCAGGCACCAAATGAAGTTGTAAAACTAAACATCAATCATGGAGATCCTACTAAATACATCTTTGCTTGCATGTACACACAAGTTTTCATTACACAGTTATAGACATTCCTACAACGGAAATAATCTATTCAAAGAATGTTTACTTAATTAGAACTCTAAGTTGCATGAACATTAAAATACGTGTAAAATGCCTAATCAATTCCAAGATTGTCCCAAACGCACCCTATTAACTCTTCATGTAGGGAAAGCAAAATCTAACTTTTTATATATAATCACTGTAAAGCAATCCTGAAACTATTGGTTTGTATTGACAACTTTTCTCTTTTTTTCTGACCACTTAGACTTGGTTCCATAATTTGGTCCAATGGTATTGGGGTCCAAATCAGGAACAGGCTTTCGAGAAGGTTAAGATAGCTTTATCTAAGGCACCAGTTTTGTGTGCCTTTGATTTGAATAGGAGGCATAGGGTGTCTGCAGTTGCCAGTAGAAATGCAGTAGGGGCAGTATTGCTACAATTGACTGAGGGTAATGTGTGGCAGCCTGTGGAATATGCGTTGAGAAAAATGTCTGAGACAAAAGAAAGGTATGTGATGATAGAGAAGAAGGCATTGGCAATTACAGGGTGCAGTTGACAAAGCTCTGATTTTTTTCTTGTGCGTTATCATTAGCAATAATTTTTCTGGTTACGGGTTAAGTTTAACGGTTGCAGGTGAGGTCGAGCTAGATAGGTCTGGGCCTTGCCAACTCCCAGCTCTGTGGTGCCATCTCCTGTGCAGCCGGTTACGGCCTAGGTGGAGACCTCCTACAGGAAGCCTGTCGAGCCTGCCTCTTACTGGGAGAGCGAGGTAAAGACAGCAGAGACGGAGATGAGGTTGAGGAGTCATTACTGACCCAACCAAAAGACTCCGGGCTAGTCAGGGTTGGTGGAAGTAGTGTTGGAGATGTTGGTGGAAGTAGTGTTGGTATTGACAGTGGTCACGGTAAAAGTATTGGTAGCGGCGGAGGTCAGGGTGATGGAAAAGCCAGTGTAGACTGGCAATGGAGCTGGCAGTAGCGAGTAGAGTACCTACTTTAGACGGTGGCACAGGGTCAGACAAGCCAGAGGCATAGCCTATGGAGACTGCCCTAACGGAGTCAGGTAATGAGCAACACAAGTAAGGTAAGTTACTACGTCTGCTTGTTGGTAGTGATGGAGTGGCCCAAAACAAAAAGAAAAAAAGAAAGGGCATGTTGTACTATGGGATTTGTTAGGCTCAGGCTATATTGGTGTCTGAGCTCAAAGCAGTACAGGTGGTCTTGGTAATTACGGTGAGTGCATAAAGCTGGATAAAGCTAGTGGGTAAAACTAGTAGATTAGCTAGTGTAAGGCAGTATGGGGGAGGATATAAGAAAGTGTAACGAAAGAGGGAGGCTTCTTCATCTTCACATCAGTACATGTGAGTACGTACATTTATACAACAACAGTAACTTTATGTTAAGTTAACGGAAGCGCAGCAAACCTTCATCATCGACTTGAATCAGTTTGCCATTTTGTTTCAACACTAGCTGAACTACCCGGCATTGCCCAAGTAATAAAAAATGTCTTTGCACAGAAAATTGATTTGTATTCAACATTTAACAACATTTTCCACTCTAACCTTTAAACTACATATGATGAGAGAAGTGTTTTGTGTAGTTGAAATAATTTAAAAGAAATAAAAACGACTGTAAAGGTTTTAAAACTTTGTCAAACAACTGTAATTTTCAAACTTCATATCATGAGAAAAAAGCTCTGTGCAGGTTAAATAAATTAAACCAAAATACAACTATAAAAAGGTTTAGACGTAAATGTGAAATAATTAGCAAGTAGTAGCTAAATTAAGTCGGTTTTTTACGATTAAAATAAAAATTGATTCGGTATTAATACAATTTATACAATTTGAGAAATTAAAAATCTTGACTATGTTGAATTAGTAGAGGTAGTGCGTGCGTGCGTGTGTGTGAAAAATGGTTACTGTTTCACTAGGAGCTATCTATCAAAGCTTTGAATATGACGATATAGTTACCTCGCGATACCAGTACAAATTGACTTTGTCTGACTAAATTGAGAGAGAATGTCGAGGCTCTTCCCTTGAAGATAATATAATTGTCCGCCTCAGAAGAGTTGGCCTTGACCCCAGATATATTAATTGAGCTTTACGAAAAATATGTCATAACATGGGCATCGCAACGCATGGGCGCAATGCTAAAATAATTAGCATTGTCATATGGTACAGAGTTTAAGCTAACACCGGAAATGGATATGCTGTTGTAGCGCAGACAAGAAACTCTCAGATGAATTTGATTTGTTCAAATCCATCAGAAAGCGAACTTTCAATTTCAAGACTTTATAATCTATAGCTGGAATGACACACCAAAATTGAGAAATATATATATATATATATATATTTATATATATATATATAAAGTTAAGGTCGAGTTATCTAAAGCAATTTATCATGGCATGGGAACGAACCAAACAAATCCGTTCGAGTTATCCATGTGTTCGAGCTAGCCAAGTTTCACTGGATATAGAAATAAATATGTATATTTCTCAGCATTGTGAAACATATATATATGTATATAGTAGTATGTGAATTAACTATTCTGGACCAGAATTTTCGCCCTGGCAATTTTTGTCTAAAGATGAAAAAATCTAGAATTTCAGATAGTATTTTAAAAGTTTTTTAAAAGTTTTCAAAATCCTTGGGATTTTGAAAAATGGAGAATGTGAGAAATTTGTACGGAGAGAAGGTACGGCTGCCAAAGAGCACGCGACTGCAGGACCTAAGTGCTGGTCACGCTTGCCATTTGTACCTTTATTATACAAAATTCTTTAAACCATGAGAACTCAAAATCAGATACACAAACTCATGCTGATTTTAAAAAAATGGATATTAAAAATTCAAAAATAAAATGGAGAGAGTTAGAAACAGGCACGGCTGTCACCTAGGTGACACGTGACTGCAGGACCTTTCGGTGCTGGTCACGCTTGCTTTTTTTGCACCTATTTATTATACAAAATTCTTTAAACCTCTGATTGTCTATTTATTATACGCTTGACTGAACATTAGGTCATTTGATGTAGGCTTAAAGCATGAAGTTTAGTTTTTATATGCATTGATTGTCTGCACATTGGACATATGATTGAGTTTTTAGCCCATTCCTCTATGCATTCTTTATGAAATATATGCTTGCAAAGTGTAGCCACCGCTTCTGAAATATCAGCTAAGCATATAGAGCATGGATCTTTTGCTTCTGCAGAGATAAGTACTATAAGTTCTATTGCACGCTCATCTAACCAGAAACTCTCATATACAATATAGTTGTTTAATCTCTGTGATCTTCGGGGAATATCTCTTTCTCGTTCTTCTTGAAACAGTGCTTGCGATATAACACTTCCTAGAGTTTCATTGCTTCTATTTTGATAGTCTAGTATGTTTAGTCTCTGTGCTTGCTGGTCACAGTACACTCGCAAGCTTGGATGAGATAATATCACAGATCTTAGTGCACATTTTCGATAATACTGCCAATTATCCCGCCATGCTCTTATGTAAATATTTCTTATATCATCAATGCTCATTTGTTGGTAGTCTTGTAAATTAAATTTTTCCATATCACTCTCAAACTGTGCTCGCAATCTTCTTGCTTTTCTAGCTTTTTTCTTAGCTTTTTTTGTAGCATTTCTTAGCTCTTTTTTATCCATTTGCTGATAGCCTTCTATTTCAAACTTTCTCGCTTGACCTTCACAGTGAGCTCGCTGTATTGCTTTTCCTAGCTCATTGTTGCTCATACCCTGATAGCCTTCTATAGCCAATTCTCTTGCTTTCTGCTCTATTTGTTGTCTATTTCTCCTTTCCATTTATTATACGTCGACATACAATAAAACCGTCAACCAATTTTAAAAACCGTCAACCAATTTTAAAAACTGTCAACCAATTTTAAAAACCGTCAACCAATTTTAAAAACCGTCAACAATTTTAAAAACCGTCGACATAAAATAAATGGACAAGCTAAAGAAACTATATTATTCGCCGTCTGGCTATCAGCGTGGTAAGACAGCTGCTAGGAAGCTGCATGAAAAAATCCCCGAGTTGAAACGAAGTCAGATTCAAAACTGGCTTGACCGTCAACCCATCTACCAGATTTACAAGGCAAAGCCAAAGCGTATAAAATTTCCCCACTACAGCCAAGACAAACCAAACCATACTCACCAAATTGATCTTCTGAGCCTTCCCACTGACAAGGGGTACAAGTACGCGCTGACAGTGGTGGACATCGCTTCTAGGTACAAAGAGGCGGAGCCACTCAAAAAGAAAACAGCGGCTGATACGGTTGAGGCTATTAAATGTATATATAATAGGTCACCACTGGAATATCCAAAAGAAATAATGTCTGACAAGGGGCGTGAGTTTATGGGAACTTTTACAGAGCTGATGAACGAGAAAGGCATAAAAATATCTAGAAGCCTTAATAAGAAAAAGGTAGCGTTTGTAGAGCGTTTTAATAGAACGTTGTCAGAAAGATTGTTTGCTCACCAGTACGCTGAGGAAATTAAAACTGACAAGACCAACCGAGAGTGGGTAAAGAGGTTGTCGGGTGTAGTGGCTGCGATAAATGATGAAGAAACTAGTATGATAAATATGAAACCAATGGATGCTATAAAACTTGACAGTGTAACACAACCCGAGTATGACGAGGTCACTGAAGACTTGCCGATAGACTCATTGGTGCGGTATTTGTACAAACCCGGAGAAGAGCACAATGACACACGGTACAGAGCCACTGATGCCATTTGGTCAGTAGATGTATACACCATAGATGAGATTCGTTCAGCTGAGAATCAACCATCCGTGTACACGCTCCAAGGCATTGATGACCGAACGTTTACTGCAGAGCAGCTGCAAGTTGTACCACCCGATACGGAGGGATTAGATATACAATAAATGACGGAAAAAATATATCCCAAACTGCCGACAGCGCCTCCGGATGGAGGTTTTGAGCGGTACAACAGAGTGCGCGACATTCGCAATGAGCTGCAGGTTCTGAGAGACAATCGGAATGGTTATTACAAGAAATACAGCAAGGCGGTAAGTGGTCTACAGAATGCTCAAATAACTCTATCGTCACTGGCCGCCGTGGAATCGACAGCTGGTATCGCTACATCCCTTACTATAGTAGGGCTGCCCATTGGTGTGGTACTAACGGGTCTAGGTGTTGCATCAGGTCTGATGGCTGCGGTACTGACACCCATAGCGAAGCACTGCGCCAAGAAAAAGGTCAAGCATGCCAAAAAGCACGCCATTCTGTGCACTGGCATATCTGTGCTAAACAAAAAGATCTCACGCGTGCTGGATGATAACTTTATTAATGACGCGGAGTTTGAGGACATTGTGAATGAATACAATGCCGTACGTCGGGAGCTCGAGTCTTTTGACGTTGACAAAATAAGAGCGGAGGCTAAAGAAGAGCTAACTAATTTTATACTCGAGAGTATAAAATTTTTATTTAAATACGTTTGCGGGCAGTCCGGCGTCCTGTAGTTTCTTCAGAACAAAGCTAGCCGTTGCAATTTCTGCGGACAACATGCCAAGACTCTTGACCTTCATTTCGACGGGTCTGTCCTTGAAACCCAGTTCCTTAACCGCTTTTCTAGTGACTACTAACCCTGTAGCTAACAAAGCGCCTTGGTACAGCGCGTTACCAATATCCTTGAGAGTGTTGTTCATCTGCGCCATTTATTATACTAGAATATTCTTGCTTTTACAGCGGGCGTTGGTGTAGGCTTTGGTGTGGGAGTTGGTGTAGGCTTTGGTGTGGGAGTTGGTGTAGACGTTAGTGCTAGTGGCTTTGTGTACCATTGCCAACCTATCAACAGTAGAGCTATACCGAGACCGACGGTTATCCACGCGTGTTCAGTTTCTTTGGGATGTTCAGTTTCTTCGGGATGTTCAGTTTGCTGGGTTATCGCGGAGAGCTCATCGTTAATGTCACTCAGAGGTTCTAGAGGAGTCTGCATCGGCGTCATCCTCTTGGGGTTCTTCTTGACCGTTGTCATTTATTTCTAGAGAATTTCCTACCCACTTGTAGTCGATGTGGTTGGCAGTAGTGAGCAGTACTGAGAAAGGGGCCAAATACATTCCGTAGTCGTAGTAGAATGGCGGGAAATATTCTTTGAGGAATGCCTCGACAAAGACGTCTTTGTTTAGTTCAGCTTCCAGTTCCACCTCATCTACAGACACGACTCTAGACACAGATTTTGTCCAGAGTTTGGCGAACACCTTGGATACGTTACCGGCAACGTTGTCAATGATGCTCTGCTCGTGTTTGAGATATAACTTTTTAACTTCATTCTCTGACATTTTGGCAAGGTCTTCTTCCGTCTTGACGCGTGCCTTTACCAGCCTTTTTCGATAGTTGGCATCATGTACGGATGTCTCTTCAGCCTGCTCCGGTAGTGAAATTGTTGGTTCCATTTTATTATACAACCGTTTCCATGTCAGGTAGCACTTGATGATTACAAAGCTTCCCAGAGAAAAGAAGAGTGAACCCGTCGCGTAGAATATTTGTTCAATCATTTGCTAAGGATCAAATACTGTCCAACGTCAGTGTTGACAAACAGCATAAAAGTATTTACTAGTCCAGCCTTTATTTCAGCGTGGCGCTCTGACGGGATAATGTCATTCTCGCTGGTAAGAGTCTCAAAAGACTTTTTACAATTGTTTTTGGTTACCAAGACCCAATGAATATTTTCTCTAAAATCTTTGGGAGCCGAAACGTAGCGCTGCGTTATGAACCAAGTGGTTAGGTTGGCATGGCGCCCGCTAAAAGCGAGCCAGCTGAGTGATGTACGGTGTTTTTCGAGGTCTTTTTCCGCGCTGCAGTCGTCAATGATGATTAGCGACTTTTTACCCGACAGTTGGCCACCTTTGGAGTGTCGCTTGATCAGGCTTTCTAGGTTGTCAACCAAGTTACCGTTGCACAAAACTGTGCACCTATTCAGCCAAGGACGATTGTAAGTCTTGTTGTCATGGAATGTGGGACAGATGATAAAAATGTGATCAAAAGCATGAAGGTAATACCTTTCAATTACATTTAGCGCGTGATAAGTCTTACCCGAGTTTGTTCGTCCGCAAATGATTGCGTTGTGTGGATGCTTTGGAAGTAAATTGTCCATTTATTATACAAAATTATTTAAACCTCTGATTGTCCATTTATTGTTCGATATTACTCAGTTGGTTATTTACAAAAGATACGCGTTTGTCAGTCACTAGAAATACAAACGCTTTGCCATCGTCTTGCGTTACATCTTTTGATAGCTTAAGCTTGACATAGTCTTTGATCTGTCGACCCGTCCCACTCGATCTTTCATCATTCAAAGTCCTCATATCTATAATTAAACAAAACTTGTCCGTGTAAAATTTTTCTTGGTTGATGAACGCTTCTCCATCACCAAAGTACTTGACCGCGTTCTCATACGAGTAGGGACCTAAGTAATTTGATGTAAATTGCTGGTTTGTTGCGCCGTCTATATCTAGTCCGACATCTTTTAGCATCGGATTTCAAAATGTAGTGTCTACAGAGTTATCCTTCTTGAAAAACACCACGATCGCTCGAAGACTTTCATAGCTCGCGTTTATGTTTATTTCAAACTCGGACTCTTCTTTTTGTATATCCTTGGTCGTGTGAGATTTGTAATCGTTGATAATGTGACTATGATTAGAATATTTTTGTTTAATACCTTCAGCCAAACTGGGTTCTAAAATGTAGTCATATTCTAAGCAGAGGTTGGTCAGCGTATACTTACCCGCGGCGAATTTGATATAAAACTCTACATTGTTTTGGATCGCCTGCGGAGTAAAGGCGGCGTAAGTCAAAAATGATCCTAGGTAAAAAGAATATCTCTCACCGTGAATCTTTGCGAGAATGTCTTCAGCCGCGCCGTTTATTGAATGTCGTTTCTTTTTAGTCGCTGTAGACTGAATACCTCTATGCGTAAGATCGTAAGTATACTTTTGCTTCGAATGCCAAAACTCTCTATATATCGCTAGATGAGCGTAGTTGGATATGTCGGATATAGTTTGACCATTTATGGTCATCTTAAACTTTTCTACAATCGCCGATGTAAGGTGATCGGGAATGTCCGCTTCAGTTCCATCGCTGGCTAGTTTGAAATTGTAGGTTAGATTAAGCGATTTGGGGTAAAGAACTGTATTGGGCGTTAGCTGGGGCATTTTAATTACTGGCTCATCGCTAGGACTCGCTGTAGATGGATTGTGCACGACTCGCCCGCGCATCTTGTGCTCTTTTAGACCCTGCCTGTCTCTCACGGACAGGTTACGGTTTAATTCTCCTGTATACATTTATTATAATAAATAAACATGGATTTGGAAGGTAAAGACTTTAACCCCGATGTCGATGAAATCCCGGGAGAACCATCATTTATTGAGCCCACATTTACTGCCGAGCAGCGCATTCATGAACAAAATGATGCGATATCCAAGGCGAATAATTGGCTCGCTCAAGCTGACTTGCCCAGCATTGATGAAATAATTTTAAAAAAGGGGAAAGGTAGGGTTGTAGATAAACGATTGTTTTCGGCTATTGTTGAAGTCGTAAAACCCCGAGATGTTGATGGAATAAATGCGGCTATAAATATTTATGACGAATACTCGCGGCGCGGAGGTACTTATGATGACTTTGTTAGTAAAAGGTTTCTTACGCGAGAAGAAATTGATAGCTATCTCACCTCTTCTATAGATAGTGTACCTAATCCTCCCGTTAACACGCCTGGTGTAGACACGCACACGCAAAATACAATCGGTGTAAAACTATCCAAGCTGGATATATACTCTGGTATAGATCATTCCAAGTTTGTTCTGATGGATGACGGTGGCCTCGCGGTAAAAACGAGCAAAGGCTCGCAAATGTTGACTTATGTGCGTAACCCTGAGCTTTTTGTCAAGAATCCAAAGATCCCAACCGTAGAATATCAAGGACTTTTTGGCTTGAACAAAGATGAATACACGAAAAGAGTAGAAAAAGCCAATGCTAGAACCATCGCTCCGGTGGATGAAGAAGTGGATGCGGATCAAGGCAATTTGACTGACTTCAAGTCATGGCTATCTAAACAGGGAGATACGGTGAAAGACCGAGCAAAAAATTTCATAGATCGGCTCAAAAGTAACAGAAAAACATCAGAGTTTAATTATCGCGAAGAACTTGAAATGAGTGATATAGAGGGAAGGTTACCGGAATGAGAGTAAGTAGCTATTGATCAGAGATTTCAAACTATAGAAGGACAAATATCAGTAGCTGTGTCAAAAGCTGCGAACCTGACAGAGCAGATACAACAACTCGATGCTAAAGAGGACAAATCTCCTAATGAACTCGCAAAGTTGCAACAACTAAAAGAAGAGTTGGATGCGCAAAACGGTTTAATCAGTGATCTAAAAGGAGACCTTTCGGATAATACAGCAAAGATGCGAAAGCAGCGCAACCTAATTTTAGGCATTGGTGGTGGGTTAGCCGCTGGAGGAATTTTAACGGCCATATTCGAAGCGGTAGCGAAAGCATTGGGATCTGATGCGGTAAAAGATCTTATTCCTAAATCTACCGATCCGAAGGATATTATCGAAAGCGGCATTGGCAAAATTATCAAGAAAAATCTGGAAGACTTGGCCCCGTACTTTCATGACAGATATCTAAACACTTCCGGCGCAGTACAAGCATTTTGGCACATGATGGAAAATGCTGTAGATTATCTCGAAAGCAACTTGTGGATAATCATCGCCGCGGCATTAACTTTGTTAGCGTATGAAATAAATAAGCACAGATAAATCTTTTATGGCGTCATAAAAGATTGTTACGAGGAATTGTTACGAGGAATTGTTGAGGTTTGCGAAGATTGCAAAGATTGTTACGAGGAATTTTTACAAAGATTGTTGAGGTTTGCGAAGATTGCAAAGATTGTTACCTTATTGGATTAGCGCGGAAGCTCCTACACCCGCAGCCGTGGCAGTGCCTACAAAAACTCGCTCATATTTTTTTTGTTCAGAGCTAGGAGTGTAATCTAAAGAAGGCGCTTTTAAATCAGGGTGAGGTAGTGTAGGCTTTTCACCGTAGAGCTTTTCATAAGTATCAAAGGCCGAATTTACCGAGTATATTTCATCGGTAGCCTTCTGCTTTCGAGCATTTTGCTCGTTTAGCCAATCTTGGTTTTTGGCTCGTTTGATGTTGTAATCCGCTTGTTCAGCGTTTAGCTTTTCTAACGCCGCATTATGTCTCTTGGCTTCTTCCTGAGCTCCATTTTTATCAATCTTTGAAAAAAGATAATTTCCACCGGCGAACGCTAAAGAGTTTACGACGGCTCCCACTACCATAATCGCGATACTAGCCATTTATTATATCTCATAAAATACTATAAGCTCTTTTATATTAGGACTGAATATGAGACAGGTCACAATTCCCTCTACCCAAAGATTGATCGCGTGAAGTTTATTAGTTAACAACCCAGAATACATTCCTACAACCTCGTCGTCATTTAAAAATTGTATATCCAATTCCACTCCGGGTGTGTACGGTCGATAGAGAATAATATCCTTAATAGTTCCACCTCGAGGAATAACTGGCATAAACAAGGATTTACCATCATAAAGCCTCGCCCGATCTAGCTTGACTTGATGCACATTTACAGATTTTGATTTACTGCCATACATTTATTCTACGATAACTCGAGCTCCGCAATAAATTTTCCGGGATAAGCGTTACCTCGTTCATCCGAGATTGACACGTTTAAGCTGTTGAGCTCGCCAATGAGCATGGATTTGTAATTATTAGTAGGATGGTGTTGTATTATTTCTCCCACATCAGTTCTGCCTATGGGAATAATTGAAAGGAGATTTGATCGTTTACCGTTCCATAAATTTTTAGACGTGTCTATTCCATCGATGTATAAATACAAACACAATGGGGTCAGATATAAATATTCATTCTCTATCAGTTTGGCTAGTCCACCCGTAATCGTCGCGTCAGTACTAACCTTTAAAGTGTTTTGATGAACTTTAAATGAGCCTGGTAATTTGGAAAGGAGCTGCTCGTACGTGTAATACCCCGGCTGAATAGTAGTCGTTCTACCGTTGTACGTGTAACTGGTCACCTCGGTCAAATTGTAAAAAGATAAATATAACGTAATTGTCTTAAGGCTAATACCGGTTGCCTTCACGGATCGATCGAGCTCAATGCGACCGGTTTTGTTTATTGTCAAAGAGGTCATTTATTAATAAATGACTGGACAACTATCTAGCGGTTATCCCATAGATTTTTACAACTTAACTGTCGTCGTAGCGATAGACGAACATAACAAAATATCGTATAGCTTTGTCAAAAAGTTTGTCGATATCTCACCAGCACCGGTAGTGGTTAAAAGCTTTGATGATGTCAATCGATGGTATGATGACCCCATGTTATATTATTTTCAGCAATATAAGTTTGCCTTATACTGCGCGACTGCTTTGTGCGGTGTGAGTAAAGATCAGCTGACACGAGGTCTACCTCTTACAAAAGCTATTTTAAACTTTCACGTTATGTACCAAACTAAAAATATGTTGGCGCAAATGGAGATTAGAAATCCCGGAGATCGAGATTTTGATCCGTGCAACAATCCTTACAACAAAACCGAGTACTGCAAGTTGCTCAATGAGTTTAGAGTAACCGCTAAAAATATTCCTGAGATTGATCAACCAGCCAGAGGTCTCGGATTTATCATACAAGACGGTGGTAGTAAAGTAGGTTCTCTACAAAAACAGTTGGCTGATCTAGGCAGGCATCACAAACCGTATCCAAAATATCCATCAAGCAGTAAAGATAAGACGGATATGGATGTACAACGGAGTGGTGCCAATGGTTGGGGTACTTATTACCAGTTTCCGGAGTGGAATTCGAGTGCGGGTACTAAAATGGTTTCGGTAACTCAAGACCCATTTGACTACAAAAGGGTAGTGCCCGATCATAGTAAGTCATTCACATCCCCCGGAATAGTTAGACTTAATGATAGTATTAGAGCTTACGTCTACTGTTTACTGGGAGCTCAGGTGCAAGCTAGACAAGCGGGTTCCTCCCTCGAGTCTCAACAAGAATTTTTAGTTCTGGTCAATGACTTGATCATGAAAAAGCAATCTCTCCAAGATTCTATATCAAACTTTGAGGACGCCCTCACTAAAACTCGCGGGCAAACAAATTATGTTATAGCCAAAGGTCTGTACATGATACCGTCAGACTTGAACTTGAACGCTTTAGGACAAAGCGTAAAAGGATTTAACGATAAAATTAAAATAGCCCAAGCGTTTGATAGCGTAGGAATAAAACCTCCACCACCGAAACCAAAACCCACACCGCTAAAGCCTTCACCAAAACCCAAACCCGCGCAACAGCCAAAACCTGCGCAACCTGCACCAAAACTTGTGCCACTACAACAGCCACCGAAACCCAAACCTGCACCGACACTAAAATCAACTCCTTCTGTAAAGCCATCTATATTTCCTACAGAATTATTTTCACCAAAACCTGCCCCTTCTGTAAAGCCATCAACAGAATTGTCACCGCCCGAGGGCAACGTTCACGAAGGAAATAAATTGTTAATTGGCGGCACTATAGTCATCGCGGGTATAGCTTATTCCATGATGTAATTTTATACGACCGTATAAAATTATGACAATGCGGCTTGTAGAGCCGCCTTTTTCATCGTTTTGTACCCGGGTATACCTTGTGCCTTGGCCAGCTTTTTGAGTTCGGGTAAGTTAACGCACAGTTCTGGTGGCATTCTATTCTCATACTTAGGTATGGGTCTACCTCGAACTGTATATCTTTCTGTCGACTCTTTATATTCGTCATACACAGGGGGTCGGACGAGATCAAACAACTCCATCGCATTGATCCATCTTTGACTCAACTCATCTAAACTTTCTTTTGGTTTCCTATTCAAGAAGTGCGGCATTGTTAATGTCATTTATTCTATAATGTCCGTGTGCCAAGCTATTTATTGAATCTAGGTAATAGCGTTTGTCGTCAAAGGCCGACAGAGTCTTTTTGCTAAAAGTCCAATTTTTTATCTCGTGTAGTTTGGACTGGAGTGTCGTCATGGTGGCATTCGGAGCCGAATCTCCACTATCCAGGCATTGTTTGTAGGTATCAAACTTTAGGTTTTTGGTTATACACTTTTTACTCCTTTGCATTTTGTCAGTCCCCAACCCTCACCCTCTACGCAGTATGACTTGGCTCGCAAAGCCACAAATTCCGCTATCGGTTTGCCACCACCTTCATCCTTGGGCAGACCTATCACTTTCTTGTTTTTCTCACTGTAGCACGGATGATCTTTAGGGTAATTGCTCGTATCATACTTTTCGAGCGGCATTTCCTTATAAAAATCTTCTGTCTCGATTAATAACACTAAGCTGTCCGTGTCAGTGTACATCATTCTAGCATCGGGGTATCGCCGTCGTATGTCATCGTAAAAGAATTTGTACATGAGCAGTTTGGACAGATCTAAAATGGCCTGACCGACGTAAATAGGTTTGTTTAGGGCCACTGTAGATTTGCTCATGAGAATGGCCGCCAAGTTGTCATTAAACTCTTTCTTACACTTGAATCGCGGCTTATTTATGAGCTTTTGTTTGCGATTCATTTTAGTAGTCAATTCTACATCTATCCGTTTGCGAACATTCTCCATCGATTTCCCGAATACCGCATTGTTCATGAGCTTGAAAAAATCTTTCTCAAAATCAGTCTTAGCTTGCTTTCGAAGATCGGTGTTTAGTCGAATGTATGGCTCCATCCATGCACTTTCTTTAAACTTGAGAACACGGTGTACTTTAGACAAATGCAGACCCTTTTTCAAATAATACTTTAAGATACTGTGATGTACGACGTACTTGCGCTTATCTCGAAGGTTTGGCACCAGCTTAGGAACTTTTGCATAGCACGGCTCTCCAAGCTTGCCAAGCTCTCCCACATCGCGCATATACTCTGACCACTGATCAGGTTTCATTGATTCGGGTGCCAGCGGATAATCATTGTGTTCGTCGTGGAGCTTGTTTGGGTATTCTAGATCTACCTCCGCCATGTAGCCCTCATCATCATTAATGTCTGGCAGCCCTTTCGATTTCACCCATTCGAAACCACCAGTCGGTAGCTTTTGCGACATGGCCCACCCGTACAGGTTATTCTCATCCAAGTACATCAGGTAGGTAGCTGGTTTTTTTTTTTATCATACCCCTCCACATAAGGATTGTTGGCCTTGGCGTATCGCAAGCCTCCGCATGTAGACACACCACCTCTTATACCACTCTCTACAAAATTGTACATGTCTACATCACTGATGAGCTCCAGTTCTTGTTTTGTTATTTTAAGCAATGCATCCCATGACAATGAGGGTGCTGAGATGTAGTGACACGGATCGAGACCATATACATCCATGGCTGTCGATCTATGGCTCTCAAAAACATCAGTCAAAAGCAAGACATCCGTCTTAAGATAGAGATCGTGATAATCACCCAAAGTCTCACACCCCAGCTCCTTCCACACTTTTTGAGCATGCCGATAGTCACCTGGCTGCAAGCCCGCATGATTGTCTAGCGATGAGCTAAAGTGTATAATCTTTGGAAGTTGCTTTTCTTCAAATCGCTCATGAGAATCCATATACTCATACGGATACACGCCCTTTCTCGCCAACAAGCCATAGTGTTCCGGAAACTCCTGTTTCAAGTGTGGGAGATCGTCTAGTCCTTCCACCAGTTCAGCCAGTGAACTGTTGAGGTGTTGCATGCTGTCGATAAACTTAAAGCGATCTATTCTCATTGACATGTACTTTTCATCCGTGTTCGCTATAACATCGATGCCCTTGTACCCCTCGTAAGCCTTGACAATTAAATGAGAGTCATACCCCTTGAGGTTGTGAAATATCACGTTAATCTTTTTTGTCTGTCTGTGCTTGAGATTGCAGCTATTGTGCGCGGGGCCTCTGTACGACCCAGAGACATGATCATGATCTCTAACTAGCCAATCTTCTTCCGTAGCCTCACGCCCACACATGTAGCACTCTGTCACAGTTTTAAATTCTCGCTCTTGCTCCGGAGTGATTATTATTTTCGCGATTGGAATGCTATCTATCAACTCTTCTATTCTATCCAGCTCTGCAAAGAATCTCTCCATGCAATCCTCACCCCTGTAAGTCTCAAACCTCAATGACTTTCCTAAGCTGTTCACCAGGTTTACGCCGTAGCCACACGCTGTATGGACTTTGCTATTTTTGTCTATAATAGACTCAAAGTCCGCGTAGACGGTGTAAGGCGCCTTTTCCATATTTTTAATGTTCTTAAACTTCATGACCGAGCCAGGTTCAGGCATCTTGACGACGCAAGTACCATCGTGAGCGGCTAGGCACCCTTTGATGTGGTCCTTAAATGTTCTCTCACACGTTGAGTGATGGAGACATCGTAGGCAGGTATAGTTGCTACGACCTCCTGTGTTATCAGTTTGCTTCCTCATTAACGCTGACATACTCTTGATCCACATGTAATGATCTTTGTAGAGAAGCAGGTTAACCTCGGGGAGACCTTCCGCCTTCTCAGTATACAACCGGTTATCCGTGTGGACAATCTCCACTCCGCCGTCTTTCCACTCAAACACATTAATCACGAGTTTGTTTTTGTTAGCAAACCTTTGTATCTGATCTACCGTCACCGGATACTTTAACATTTTGGTATTCAAGCTGTTTTGATATGGCGTGTAATTTGATAACCTGTCTACGTGATCCGATGATGGGTATAGGCATGAGAGTATCGCCCACAAGAAGCACTTGTTATCATCCAAAGCCTCTGGATCTATTTCTTTTATTTTTTTAACTAACGCTGATTTCTCGGTTTTGGTAGTAAAAGGAATGTCCATAGATTTTGCAATCCGTTTTATCACTGCCATTGTTTTGGCACCTCCATTGTTGACGTTTATGATGGCATTTTTGTTCACTAAAGCTTTAGGGGTTGGTTTGTACGTTCCACCTCTTAGAGGTTTCCACCGATAAATTTCCAAATAAAATCTAGATACTCGCTCCAAAATCCACCCCGAACCGTTGTTCGTAAATTCATCAATTTTTCTGATTATATTCGCTAGCTGTCTGTTTAATTCTTCATCCAGATTGGTTGATGCTAGGATTGGTACGGCGCCTTCTCTAGGGGTACCCCAGAATCGAGTGATTATAGTACCACGCTCCAGATGGGAGAATGCAACTTCAGCACTTACGCGAAGTTTTTTAGTTCGGTTAAACGCATCATTAATCCTACCTATAATGACGGGTTTGGCGTGATTCCATACAAAGTCTATGTTGGCTGATTGATAACTGGATACATCTATAGTAGATTTGTTGGTGACCTCATCTACAAAAGTGGTTCTTATCTCCACCCGTGGCGCTCTGTCAACACCTCTCAATGCGTCCACCAAGTCCGCTTTTTTCATACGCGGCCCAACTGTTATATCTCTGGCTCGAGCTAAAGATTTTAGATCTTTCATACTCAAGTCATCCACTGTAAGACGTTTCTTGCCATCGACAATATCCTTTAACTCGGCTTTTCTCAGCTTCCCTGTATTCCCAAACCCCATCCGCTTCGCCTCCTCCCTCATCTGACTGGAGGTAGAGTCTCCATACAGGTTTCTCACATTGCGGAGGGCATCATCCGGGTGTGGCTTTTTGTAAGTACCGTCTATCACTATTGGTATACCCTTACTAGTTTTACCGATTACCTTGGATCGATCGCCCGCATGATACGCTAGCTCCGCTTTGCTCATTTTGCTGTATCCTTTAATACCGCTTCGCTTGGCATCTTGCCGAAGCCAACTCTTATTCCCTTTTCCGTATAGATTTTTCACATTCTCCATTTATTATAAACTTCATGCTTTAAGCCTACATCAAATGACCTAATGTTCAGTCAAGCGTATAATAAATAGACAATCAGAGGTTTAAAGAATTTTGTATAATAAATAGGTGCAAAAAAAGCAAGCGTGACCAGCACCGAAAGGTCCTGCAGTCACGTGTCACCTAGGTGACAGCCGTGCCTGTTTCTAACTCTCTCCATTTTATTTTTGAATTTTTAATATCCATTTTTTTAAAATCAGCATGAGTTTGTGTATCTGATTTTGAGTTCTCATGGTTTAAAGAATTTTGTATAATAAAGGTACAAATGGCAAGCGTGACCAGCACTTAGGTCCTGCAGTCGCGTGCTCTTTGGCAGCCGTACCTTCTCTCCGTACAAATTTCTCACATTCTCCATTTTTCAAAATCCCGAGGATTTTGAAAACTTTTAAAAAACTTTTAAAATACTATCTAAAATTCTAGATTTTTTCATCTTTAGACAAAAATTGCCAGGGCGAAAATTCTGGTCCAGAATAGTTAATTCACATACTACTGTATATATATATATATATATATATGTTTCACAATGCTGAGAAATATACATATTTATTTCTATATCCAGTGAAACTTGGCTAGCTCGAACACATGGATAACTCGAACGGATTTGTTTGGTTCGTTCCCATGCCATGATAAATTGCTTTAGATAACTCGACCTTAACTTTGTTAACTCGAACAGTTTTTTGCCCAACGGCTACTACGACGGTTGTTATCGCTTTAGGAAATCACTTTATTTCAAGCCATAGAGATAAACCTCCACTTTTAGTAGTTTTTAGGCGCCATTATTGCCACTATCGGCAAAATATTTTCGTTAATGATTTTTCTAAAGGTTTGCAAAAACTCAAATTTTACCAAACATTCGCTTGGAGATAGCCTTCCGAATGCAAGGAGAAGCGAAGTAACCTTCAGATAAACTTAAAGAAAAATCGACAAAATCGTTTTTTGTTAAAACGCTCAAAAGAAAAATATGTCTTTTTTACTGAGCATTTCAACCGCAATCAACTTTTGCTTATTTTAATCAGAAAACGTCCTGGCAGTCGCATCACCTAAAACAAACAAACAGATCGCAAGTAATAGGAAAATATTTATACTTTCTGATAAAAATTGTTAACACATTAAAAAATTATACATATGAGAGGCCCCTTAACTTGCAACTAGCAAACAATGCTTTTTGATTTATATAGAGTTTGTATATGTACTGATAAATGCATGCACTTGTGACAGTGTTCTCATAAATTGAACGCTCTGATAACTCGAACACTTCCACTTCCTCTATATATATATAAATATATATATACGTATATATATTAGGCAAGGCTTATATTATAACAAGGCAACTCCAAACAAAAATCTATCACACTAGAAACGATCCTAGATGCAGACTGTGCAAAGATGCACCTGAGACCATCCAACACATCATCAGTGGATGCAAGCAGCTAGCAGGAAATGCATACTCTGAGTGGGGTAACCATGTTGCAGGTGTTGTGTATAAAAGTCTATGTGACTAGTATGGCCTTAATAAACCACAACACTGGTGGGAAGCTCCTGGTAAGGTCAATGAAAATGATCGCGCTAAGACCCTCTGTGACTTCTACATCCGGACTGACAAGCATGTCCTAGCAAACCAACCAGATATAGTGGTGGCGGACAAGCAGAACAAGAGGGCTACTATAATAGATATAGCAGTACCCAATGACTACAATATAGCCAGCAAAGAAAAAGAAAAGGTAAAGAAATATCTCCCTCTTGGAGAAGAAATTGAAAAATCCTGGAATTTAAAAACCACTGTAATCCCAGTAGTCATTGGGGCACTGGGCGCAATAACACCGGCGCATAAAATGTGGCTTGCCCAAATACCATCAGCAATCAACTCAGGTGAGTTGCAGAAAAGTGCCCTACTGAGAACAGCTAAAATCTTGAGGCGAGAGCTTCAACTCTCAGGTCTCTGGTAGGAGACCCGAGTTAGAGCAGAAACTACTACCACCCATACGGGTTAACCGGGGTGAGAAAACAATTATTAGTATACTATTTTATATACATTCAAATATGGATAACTTGAACTTCACGGGACCGAGTGAAACTGTTCAAGTTATCAGAGCGTTCAAGTTATCAGAGCACTGTCACAAGTCCATGTATTTATTTATTTATTAGTAGATACATGTACATATACAAACTATAATATAAATCAAAAGCATAAATGGCTTGTTTCAAATTAAATGCTTCTAATGTAAAGTTTAAAACTTTTTTATCAAATAGTATAGGAGATTTTTTTATCATTTGAGATTGGTTTGTTGTTTGAGGTGGTGTTATTGCCAGGACGTTTTTAGATTAAAATTGACAAAGCTCTATCTTTGTTGAAATGCTCAGAAGAAAATACATCTTTTTCTTTTGAGCGTTTTAACAAAGGTCAATTTTGCTGATTTTTGTTGAAGTTCATACGAAGGTCACCTCACTTTTTCATGCTTCTGTAAGGCGATCGCCAAGTGGATGTTTGGTAAAAATCAAATTTCACCATACCTTTAGAAAAGTTGTTGACAAAAATATTTTGCTGATGGTGGTAATAATGACGCCTATGAATTACGACAAGTTGAGGGTTACCTCTATGACTTGTAATAAAGTTATTTTCTAAAGCGATAACAACTGTCTCAGTAGCCGTTGGGCAAAAAACTGTTCGAGTTAACAGAGTTGAGGTCGAGTTATCTATAGCAATTTATCATTACGTGGGAACGGACCAAAGAAACCGTTCGAGTTAACCATGTGTTTGAGCTATCCAAGGGCGAGTTATCCATGTTTGACTGTATATATAAAAAATATATATAAAATATATTAAGAACTGAAAACTTTTAAAACTGCTTACTACTTAAAGTTTCATGGTTGTTACCATTCATCAGGTAAAACTAAAATGATCTGAAGCTCATGTGACCGTATGTAAAAACACATCAGGTAGCCTAAAGATTAAAGCCATCTACATATATATATAATATAATACAACAATTTAATTTGTTCATGCAAACCGTAGATGCAAATAAAAGCACCCTTGAAATTTTGGATATATCCTTAGATCTACAGAATGAATCATATAGACCCTTCAGCAAGCCCAATAATACGCCTAGATACGTGCACACAAGATCTAACCACCTACCATCTAATCGTCCTGCTTCGTTTGCGTTGTCTGTTTTCAGATGTAAATTGCAGGATGAAGCAAGACGATTACATGGTACAACCCACCTTACAGCAATAATGTCTCTACGAACATTGGTAAACTCTTCATCAAACTAGTCAAGAAGGAATTTACGACAAGGCATCCACTACATAAAATATTCAACAGCAACTCTATCAAAATTAGCTACAGTTGTATGAACAATATAAGAGAGTCTATCAATGCTCACAACAAGACTATACTGACTACCAACACTGCAAATGAAGATTGAACATGCTACTGTAGAAAAAGAGAAGAGTGCCCGATGAATAGAGAATGCTTGAAAACATCATTAATATACCAGGCTACTGTGAAAACCAACACTGATTCACCAGACCAAACATACATTGGACCAACAGAGAATACTTTCAAGAAGCGATTTACAAACTATAAAGCTTTTTTCAACCACCCATCTAAGATAAACTCTACTGAATTAAGCAAACATATATGGTCACTAAAAGGACAATAATACCAACTACTCAATATCATGGAAAACTCTACGACATGCTAAAGCATATAACACTATCTCCAACAAGTGTAACTTGTGCTTATGGGAGAAATTCTTTATTATTTACAGACCATCACTAGGTACTCTTAATAAACGTAATGAGCTATTATCATCATGAAGACATTCATCTAAGTTCTCGCTACGTAATTGTATCACTTAACTACTTGGCTTTTGGCTTCCATACCCCCACTGGATATTCTCTTCCATCGTCCCCAATGGAAGAGACAAAGTCTCGGAAAGTCAATGATCCAAAACCTTTTGTTTTTATGAACAATGTTGTCGTATTTTATCGTATGTTGTTTTCTGCCTAACATTGTTAAGC
This sequence comes from Watersipora subatra, assembly GCF_963576615.1. Lineage (NCBI taxonomy): Eukaryota > Metazoa > Bryozoa > Gymnolaemata > Cheilostomatida > Watersiporidae > Watersipora > Watersipora subatra. The sequence goes on from NC_088718.1 coordinate 11,395,530, forward strand.
TATCTTTAGTTTTAATTTAAAAACATCTTTTGGACTTTTGGTAATTTATGTTAGGTGGTTTCTGCTATTAATAATTACATTTTTAGGATCAAAATTTGTTTGTTACTTAATCTTGCAGTTTTCCAAGGTTTCACTTCTGAGTTTGTTGTATATTCATATAGCATTATATAATCTTGCATCGATTTATTCTAGCTTCTCTTAACTGTTTTCATGTTATGTTATCACTTCTAACCATAAAATAGCTTTTATACAATATGAACTATAGCCGAGGCAGTTGTATTTTCATGTCAAAAAACACGATTTTAGTATTTGGCATAATCTGGTTTAGTGACCCCGAGTCAAGTATTATTAGTCATACTCTGTTTTTAAGAGGGTTCTAATGATGTATTGTTAGTTTGGGTTAACTAGAACCATCAATAAAAGAACAAAAGCCAAAACAAAATGCCGCATTTTGGAGTGGAACAAATCCGACAATTTGTGCAACCAGTAATGTAGCGACCGATGTGTTAGATTACAAGACACTAACAAGTGTCTGCAGCACAACTGGTCAATTTTAAAAATCCTCAATTCTGATTGGCCTAGCAAATTGATTACACTACTGTACAAAATAGGTTGTTATAGTCCTACTACATTGCCCAACTACACATGATTGATATCTACATAGATTAGAGTAATTCTCTTGCGAGAACCCTAACACATCCTATCCTATCCTATCTACTATGAAATAAGCATTATTAGGTAATGTTAGGTTGTAGCCTGGGTAATGCAATTCTCACTCAACAAAATAATGGAAAGTAAACCAGCAATTGAGAAAATATAGATTTCAGTCTAAAAAACTCATTGGTGAGCTGTCTTTCCAATGACACAAATATCGCAAGAGGAATAGATGGTTTTAACAAGCAGTAACTTGTCTGTCTCAGTTTGCCGACATTTTAGGGCAGCCATGACACGTAAAGATCAAGCCTGTTATTTAGCGGACCTAAGTCAGAACAGTCGTTATAATTTATCGATGGAAAATTTTGCAATTCCCTGACTGATTTTCATATGGCAAATAGTTCACTCCTATATACATGTATATAGCTGCCAAATAAAAACCTGATTCGAACTGTGCCTGGGCATTCGAATCTTCTGGGGAGAGAGCAATAGAGCTATCAGCTGTCCTCTCTAAAGCTGAAGCTCTTCTAGCAGAATCTGATGACTTCTAAAATTTAATTAAAAACTTGAGTAGCCCAACTACATGTAGTAATAACTAATAACTCACTCTCTGTAGACTGAAAAATATTTAAGTTAGAGTATTCCTACATTGTATCTTGAGGATAAAACTATTATAGAACCAAAAGGCTGTTTAGTCAGTCACTAGTTTAGCCAATCTTTTGTTATTGAAATAAATATTATTTATGTTTGATTGGAAGGATGTTTTAGTAGTAATTGCATCTTCTGCAGCCCTTCCACCAAATATAATGCTGTACAAGTACGATAGAAATACCAAATATCAATTTCTAGATTGATAGTTGGACTAACCTAGGATTGAATTAAACTAGTTTGAAGAATGCATGCTAACAGATACTGTGCTGAAAGTGATGTTTCACTGACACAGACTAATAACTAAATTCCTTATGCACAAAATATGAGGGTGACCCATCAATCCCATCTTCACAGTGCTAAAGAACCAAAGCTAGTTTTGTCTGCTAATACTTCAGTATTGTAACATTACATGAATGATTTCAGTTGTTACGACTGTAATAAAATAGTACATATAAATGTAATAACAAAATAGTTGATATCTGAAAAATGTTAGTTAAAAAAACATAATTTGTTAAAAAAATGCACTATTTTATTCCTTATTTCAGCCCTCTATTTAAATTATAATCATACTTCATATTCAATATTTTTATCATATATTTTACTCTAACCTCTAACATTTAGTGTGCCGTTAAATATTATCTGGTGTACCATGGGAACTTATCAAAAATTGTTTTTTTTAAACTCCATTGATAATATCTCAGCTTTATTTTTTGACATGAAGCACAAAAATAATTATTTGCGCGTTACTGTAAAACCTCTGTTTAAAGGCCATGGCACTGTATTTTTAACCCTTTCTTTGCAGCGACGTTCTATTTAAGGCGACTCTTAAATAGAGGGTGGGACTGTATTTGTGACTATCAAAATTTTGGGAAAATAAATTTACCCTTTTTACAAGTGAAGCCATGTTAATTTTGCCGACATTTTGCACTCTCTTTTGGGCCGAGCGACATTAATGCCGCATGCCTCGACATTTTGGCTACACAAGTTTTCATCTAAATCGAAGTATCAGATTAAGTTAAACAAGGAACTACTTTGAGTAAAAAATAGTAGGTGAATGCAGCTTTTAATTATTTTGATGGTGTCGATTTTAAGGTTTTAAAGAAATGGGGAAATTTTGAAGCTCAAAATTGTCTGCTATTATATCGTACGATTTTCCTGAAAGTAAACTTGTCATTCATGTAAATGCAGTAAATGCTTCAGGTTAGATTGTGAGTAGCATTATGGATAAATTTAAAAACAATTAATCAAAGTTTAGTTCTAATAATTGTTATGATCGATCTTCTCAGTTTCATCATCACCAAAACCATGGCAACCACTACAGCAATAACAAAATAAATAATTGTTATTGATGTAACAGAGTCTTTATTAGTACTGTTTTGTAAACACTTTTGTAAACACTTTTTTACAGATAATTGTCTGTTATAGGTTCGAGAAACTTAAAAATGTCAAAGTAATGGTAAAATGAAGGAGGTGTTCAATTAAAGGGTGGTTCTGTATTTTTCAAGCCTCTCCGGTAGCGAAGTTTTCTTAGTTGTACTGTAGCATTCAAATGGAGGTTTTATGGGATTCTGAAACTCCACAAGGTAGTCAAGAGGAGGGCCAGAACATATGCTTTGCCCAACAAGTGTGCTGTCCATATACTATAGAAGGCTATGCAATACCTAATATGAAAACAATATTTTTCAAGGGGTAGGGTACCCACTACACATTTATTTAGTATTACAAAAATTCAAAAATCGGAGTTATTTTCTGCGTGCAACTTTGAAAGATATGCGTTTGACAACATAGGTACTTTATGAATGACCCGTAAAAGAAATGAACAAAATATTTTACTAATTAGCTTTCTAGAACTTCCTGAAACCTAACCAAACTAAGTTAAAAGCTAAATTATGTTTGATGACAAAACTTAGAATTATGTCCATAATAAAATTATCATGATTGGCTAAAAGTTAGGTTAATGAGAGAAAATGCATTATCTATATTGAATAGTCTTTAATTGTTTATGTGAATACAAACAACCAATACTAACAGCAAATTGCGGTCATACAACAGCAAACATGAAGTACACTTGTTATTGATATGTGGAGTAACTCACATGTAAACATGAAAAATGATTAAAAATAAGTTTAGTATGCAAATGAATACAAATTACAATAGAGGTCTTTGTGGGAAATCTTTATCATAAACAGTTACTACAGTAAATAATGTTAGTTTGAAATTGTTATCACACTTTGCACTTGTTGCATTGCGGAGGTAGGTAGCTATCACTTGCTTTTTGGTGAGAGAACAACTCTACACAATAAATTATTATAAACAACATATTGATTTGCTGCGATATGACATGAAACATTGTAAAGCTATTTTCAAGGTAAATATTTAGCTGTTACCTTTTCAAAAAAATGTTCCTCACGAGGCATCTGAAAGTTCTGACAGAGGTTCACTCTGAATTAATTAAAGGTGAAATTTGAGCAAGACTCCCAATCCAGATGCCTAAAAGACAAAATTAGTCTTATCAAAATATGAGTAAACCCTAAAATCTTAGGAACAACTAGTTTTAGAAATATATAAGTGGGTTCTGAAATTTTGAAGCTTTCATCAAGAATAATTGATAAAAGCATTTTCTAACAATATTAACTATGTAACCATTTACTGCAGAGAAATAGCTATTGAATAATACTTATTCATGCATTTGAAGCTACTAAATGATAATAAAATGGTTCAGAACAGATGTGATGAACTATTTTGATTTTGTAACAGTTGGGCTACTGGAAACACTTTTTCAGTAAAGACAGAAATATGAGAACATGACAAGAACAAAAAAGCTAAAATATTGTGGAAACAATAAAAAAAAAGTTAAAATTTGCGATACCTTGAAAAATGTTCTGAAGAAAAAATTGAATGGAGTTATTGAATGTGTGTGTTATTGTCAAGAGTTCACTTTAGCTGTTGGACCCAAGTGACATGATGAAGTATTTAGTTAACTGTAGAATACATATGATATGACATATGACATATGATAGTTTAGCTGTAGAACACAGATGACATGGTGAGGTATTTAGTTTAGCTGTAGAACACATATGACATGGTGAGGTATTTAGTTTAGCTGTAGAATACATATGACATGATGAGGTATTTAGTTTAGCTGTAGAATACATATGGTATGGTGAGGTATTCAGTTCAGCTGTAGAACACATATGATATGGTGGGGTATTTAGTTTAGCTGTAGAATACATATGAAATGGTGAGGTATTTAGTTCAGCTGTAGAACACATATGATATGGTGAGGTATTTTGTTTAGCTGTAGAATACATATGACATGATGAGGTATTTAGTTTAGCGGTAGAACACATATGACATGATGAGGTATTTAGTTTAGCTGTAGAACACATGTGACATGGTGAGGTATTTAGTTTAGCTGTAGAATACATATGACATGATGAGGTATTTAGTTTAGCTGTAGAACACATATGACATGGTGAGGTATTTAGTTTAGCTGTAGAACACATATGACATGGTGAGGTATTTAGTTCAGCTGTAGAATACATATGATATGGTGAGGTATTTAGTTTAGCTGTAGAACACATATAACATGGTGAGGTATTTAGCTTAGCTGTAGAACACATATGATATGGTGAGGTATTTTGTTTAGCTGTAGAATACATATGACATGATGAGGTATTTAGTTTAGCGGTAGAACACATATAACATGATGAGGTATTTAGTTTAGCTGTAGAACACATGTGACATGGTGAGGTATTTAGTTTAGCTGTAGAATACATATGACATGGTGAGGTATTTAGTTTAGCTGTAGAACACATATGAAATGGTGAGGTATTTAGTTTAGCTGTAGAACACATATGACATGATGAGGTATTTAGTTTAGCTGTAGAACACATATGACATGGTGAGGTATTTAGTTTAGCTGTAGAACACATATGACATGGTGAGGTATTTAGTTTAGCTGTAGAACACATATGATATGGTGAGGTATTTTGTTTAGCTGTAAAATACATATGACATGATGAGGTATTTAGTTTAGCTGTGGAACACATATGACATGGTGAGGTATTTAGTTTAGCTGTAGAACACATATGACATGGTGAGGTATTTAGTTCAGCTGTAGAATACATATGATATGGTGAGGTATTTAGTTTAGCTGTAGAACACATATGACATGGTGAGGTATTTAGTTTAGCTGTAGAACACATATGATATGGTGAGGTATTTTGTTTAGCTGTAGAATACATATGACATGATGAGGTATTTAGTTTAGCGGTAGAACACATATGACATGATGAGGTATTTAGTTTAGCTGTAGAACACATGTGACATGGTGAGGTATTTAGTTTAGCTGTAGAATACATATGACATGATGAGGTAATTAGTTTGGTTGTACAACATGTATGAGGTAGTTATAAAGTTTAGCTGAAAACCTATATGGCATGGTGAGGTATTTACTTTGACTGTAAAACATATACATGTAGGACATGATGATATATTTAGTTTAGCTCTAGAACACATATGACACGTTGAGGCGTTTAGTTTAGGACACATATTATATAATATGTTGATGCATATAGTTTAGAAGCATAGGCAAAATGCCTCTGCACATAAAAATTGCTTTTTTAAATGAAATGTTACAAAATTTGACACAACCAAACCTCGCTTACAAGTTGTTGCAAGTTTTACTAATAAATAATAGCAATAATGTCAAAATATTCACAAAGGTTTGAATCATTGCATAAGATCTACGCTGTTATGTATTCTTCTTTATATAAATTCATGTAGCACAAGTCTTCACACAGTTGTGTTGATTTGAAGGGCATGGCAAGCATGCAATGATAGCTTTGAGTTGTGGTTAATTCGTGTCAAGATAAATAGAGTATAACCTACAACCTTTACTATAATCGGAGCCGCATCCGCCTGTTCAAAGCCACTTTAAAAGGTTTAAGAAAAAATTGCACTGCGAGGGAATTGAACCCAGATATCTTTTTTCCTAGTTATCCCATCTGTGTTTTTCCCCACTTGACAGACTTGCATAATAATGGCCCGGATACTTACTTCAGCCTGACCTGCCATGGCTTCTTCTCTATATTTTAGTACGTATTATTATTAGATTAAAAAAAGATTCTAGCTTTTTTAAATACTTTTGGATGGCTAAACCAAGGTTTCAGATTATTACAGTATGCTAATAAACGTAAGCTAATAACTAATTACGGTAAGCTTATCGCTTTGGGCAATTTATAATTTAAATTACAGTAGTGTGTTTAGAGAAACGGCACCAATACAATGCCTAAACTTAAGCATTGTACAAAAACCTGAAGACAAGACGAGTATATTACATTGTGCTACTCGTTCACTTCCAATTTCTATATTCAATAGGTTTGGCTTGTTTGTTAAAGTTTATAAAAATATCATAGATGATATGTTTGAAAATGAGTATACTTTCATTTGACCAAACATAAATTGCCCCAAAGCCTCAATAAACCACATTTTTGTGACGATGTTAAAAGCATTCATTTTCAGTGGTGTGTTTTTTCTTTTAATAAGATTCGTGCCAAAATTGCGTTGCTTTGTTATTAATTCATTATCTTAAGAGCCTCAAATTTTGCTCAACTTTATGTTTTCTTGTACCTTTTTGTCCGGCCAGAGCATTAAAGTCTCTGACTTGTTTTGATCTGGCTTTAAGAGGTACAAATTTATTGACAGCAATATAAAACCTTTGGTTGAACCAAAATTATTTATTAATGAAGCCACAATCTTGCAATAGACTGACTTGCAAAGACTAGCCATGGCTAATCGTTCCTATAAGATAGCTCTATGTCCTTCACCTAAGACTTAATGGTGGTTCATGCTGAATCATTCTATGCGAGTTACAGCTCATCTAACAATAGTAAGATACAATATTCTAATGTTTGATATATGTATCTGATAAGCATTGCCTTAAGATCTCTCTAGAATGCTAAAACTGAAGTACCGCTGCTATGTGACTATATATTGCTAACATGCCTAATAGGTTTTTCTGCCAAGCTGAAGTAACTGTCTGCAAACAACGCTTTCTTTATTAGCAGGCACTTGAGTAGGACTGCGTGTTCCTTCTGCTGCATAGCCTTATTTACTAGATGCTGTATTTCACATTAACTTTTATCAGTCCGTATGAAAACTCCCCCTGATTGTGTCAACAGATAGCAGATAGTAGGGTCAATGATATCCTATAACTGTTATCACTTTTTTACCCAGTTATTATTACTGCAGTGCCATATCACTCTTTTATTTGTTAGGCTTAAAGTAATTAGCCATCTAAAAGTCGTATGCTCAGCTCACTTTAATTTTTCATAAGCTTGCTATTTGCTCGGCCTCATTTTGTCCGATTACAGTTTTGTTCTAAAATCCCTGCAACTGCCATGGACTGCCTCAATTTTGACACTTTTTAAATTATGCATGACAATATGATTAAAGGACATGCAACAAAAACCCAACTCCTACTTTTGTAAACTTAACATACCAGTATCAATCTGTAATCAATCAATGTTATCAAATTAAATACACGTATATTGCAGTGTTATTACCGAACTCCTTCCAATGTATTTCACACCGGCTAAAATAAATATGTACTTTAAACTACTTTTTTCCGACAATTCACGGCTATAGTGTGACTTGGATGGGGTTTTCTTGCATAGCCCTAAATACTTTGTCTAAAGTTTCTAATGTTTACTAGCAACAACTTAGACAACTCTACAGTCTACAACTCTACAACTTTCAAAGTTAGAAAGAGGTGCTCAGGCTATTATTTCATTACTTCTCCAAATGTTTGTTTTTGGCTCTGTGTGCTGTCCAAATGTCTGTTTACTTTTCAACATAAAACAAATATTTTTCATTTGAAAATGTATCATATATATATGCATATATTATATATATAATATGTATATATATATATATACATGTATATATATATATATATATAAAATTGTTTCCTCACCCCGGATACCCCGTATGGGTGGTAAATTCTGCTCTAACTTGGGTCTCCTACCAGAGACTTGGGAGTTTGAGCACTCGCCTCAAGATCTTAACTGTTCCCAATAGCGCACTTTTCTGCAACTCACCTGAGTTGATTGTTGTTGGTATTTGGGCTAGCCACATTTTATGCGCCGGTGTTATTGCGCCCAGTGCCCCAATGACTACTGGGATTACAGTTATATATATATATATATATATATATATATATATATATATTTATATATATATATAATATGTATATATATATATATTATGTATATATATATTTCTCAAAATATGTCGTCTGTCTGCATTTTGGCTATAGATATAGTTACAGCACACGCTGATTATTTTACCAATGCGGCAACGCGTTACGAAGCCCCTGTTAAGAAATATTTTTCGTAAGGTTCAATTACTATATATGGAGTCAAGGCCATTTATTTTTGTGCGGACAATTACATTGTCTCTGTGGAAAGAGTCTCCGTAGAGTAGAAGTGTCTCGATATTCAAAGTTTTGATGGATAGCTTCTGCTGGAACAGTAACCATTTTATACACAAACTTCTATGCACTAATTGGTATTATTAATTATATATGCTCAGGTTTTTTGTTTTGTTTTTTTTTCAGTTCATATTAATTGTATCATTCCTGAGTCATATTTTATTGTTTTTGTAGCAAAACCGACTTGATTTAGCTATTACTTGGTATTTCACATTTACATGTACATCTAAATCTTTTTATAGTCATTTTATTTTTTAAAATTTATTTGACCTGCACAAAATATAAATTTAAAAGTTGTTTGGAAAAGTTTGAGAACCTTCAAAGTTGTTTTTAATTTCTATTAAATTATTTTACTAAATACTTTTCTCATGATATGTAGTTTAAAATTAGAATGGAATTGTAATGAAATTATATGTTAAATACAAATCAATTTTTTACCCAAAGACTTTTTTATTACCTGGTCAATGCCGGGTAGCTCAGCTAGTATATATTATATATTATAGCAATTTTTCTATTGTTATGGTTCAATCAGATTACCTATAAGTATTGGCTATGCAGATAAGTAAGGCAAAAGCTTCCAATGTTCAACAAGTGAGCCACAATTGTAGAAAAATAGTAGTCAAGTAATTAACTAGAGTCCAAGAATCGAGCCATGTAGAGGTCAGTTACATAAATTTCTCTGATGCATAATTATAAAACATAGTGTGAGATCTTAATCAAAGCTTATTGTATATATGCTATCGTTCACTAGCTGTGTAACAGGCATTATCCATAGCCGTTAAACTGCCGTTGTAAAACGCTTGTATTACATGCAGTATGTTTGATGTAGGAGATAACTCCAAGATTATAGATCTCCGTGATTGATCTTCACAGAGTCTCAGATAGCTGCCAATACTTCCAAGTCATACTTGAGGGCCTAAAGATTTAGCCTTTGTAAGCTTACCGAGATCTCAGTCTATGTGCTTTTCAGAAACCTGGTTAAATAAAATCAACATCTGAACCTTGACTGTCAAATATTTATAGGAGTAAAGAAGTCAAAACTTAATTTCCTCTGGTGTAACTTTTGACCACTGAATCAATTCAGTTTTAATGCTTTGAAGCAAATAGTATTTATTTATGTCAGAAAGCAAAGAAACTCAGCCTCAAATTCGTTAGTTAAGCCTCAAAACTTAGTTAAGCCTTTTGCATCAATCCTTTTTTGTAAAGTCATGAAAGCAAGTGCGAGATGAGAAAGTAACTTGGGGATTTATTTTTCATTCTTACACTGTCTGTCTTATGCTATTATTCTACTAGAATGTTTTGTTCAACAGCTGAATTTAAATTATTTTCTACAAAAACTAGGTCAAATTAATTTCTCTGTAATTTGTTTTATACTGATTGTAGCTTGTGATAAACAAACTGCCATTACGTCCAATTAAAATCAATAACAACAATAATACATGTCTATTAACAGGATTTAATGTCTATTAAGCCATTAAATACCTCAAACATTACATCCCAGCAATGCTCAGAGTTTTTCAATATTAATCAGATAGCCTGCAGGAGGCATGAAGGTTTCCACTGAAACTGCTACACTGCTTTCATGGCAACAAATTACAAACCGCCCGTTAGAATTGATTGTCCTTAATGGAAACAAAAACAAATTATTGTGTTTCTAATCAGATAAGTGTTTAGGAGGCTAGTTTGCAAGAAAGAGACAATGTTTTGATACCAACAACTTTGCAAATCTGGCGGAAAGCGTGAAGCATATACGTGTGATGGTTGGAAAAAATAGAAAAAATAAATAGAAGCGCATTGCATTTACACAAACTAACCAGCAGACACAACAACTAAGCGGAATTTGTTATAATAGAGAAACTCGTTTACAACCCAAAAAATTACTATTCAAACAACTGAACCTAAAACAATTGTTTGAAATGGATACAAATCATAGACCTATTAACTATACTTATAGTTAATTTTACTTGTATATAATTATATTTAATAGGTCTGTGAGACAATAAATGACTGTTCCTCAAACTGACTTAATGTAGAAATCGGCGTTACCTCTTTCAAGTAGAATAGCTTCTGTGCATTTAGAGGCTATGTGGCTAAAAGCTAGACAGTCATTACCTGGTTTACAATATGATACATACTCCATTTTGCTTTGTGAGTCATTAAGTTCCTTTCCAATATGACAGCCATTCTTGAGAAAAGCAAAATATGTCATGCTTTATATATCTACAAGTAGAGATACAGTTTGTGATTGCTGTAAGTCATTGTTTGTGAGAGTCAAGACTTCTCCATACATTCAAACAATGTTAAACATTTTTTGCAACAATAATTAGGCAATGAAATTAATAAATTTTAATATTTTCACTGTTAGTTGGAATGATATTATGTTGGGGACCTCTCATGTAGAACTATCATTAACAATATTTATCAAATATTTTGTGTATTCTTTGAAATTCAATAACTTAATATAGTATTAAGGTTTGAGGTAACAAAAGTTGTCAGATCTTATAAGATGACAAGCGTCACAATACAAAACTGACAGACAGAGCAGGTGTTTGTTGAAATAATGGGACATATACTCTTGTTTGCATTTTCAGTATCAGATTCTGTAGAGTTTAGCAATTGATGCAAAAAATTTCATTAAAGCCACATTAAATGTTTAATATTTGTAACTGTTTTTGGCTGGAACAGATAAAATTGGTAAAGGGCTGACAGACGTTGTGGTGTATTGAAAAATTGATGGTAATAAATAAGGCATATTTAATAAACCTTATATTTGTTTAACAAAAATCACTCATCCTGACAAAATCATAAATTTTCCGATGTTACCTAAAATGGAGGGTGAGGAAAAAAAAATTTGCTACTCAAAAACATTCTTATTAGATAATGCTCTTGTTTGTCCAAATTTCTTCTGACAAATTTGGTGTATAGATAAAAAATCAACTACTCAGAAATATGTTTAAGCTGGTTTTGCCAACAGATGACCTTATTCAACATGGTTGATACTGGCATGTGAAATTGCAGGTCTCGAATGCATGGTTTGAGATTGTTGTTTGATTACCAACTGATTGTAAGGCATTGCATGTGTTCCAACTGTCCCGCTCCAATGCTAAACACTTGACTAGAAAGCAGATAAAAATACGTTATTTTGTCGCTAGAATCATACAAATATTGCGTGACGAAGTGAAAGCATTTGACTTGCTTCGAGATTATGCTTGAAGAAAGGTCAAGAATGTACATGTAATTGATTTTTAGCCATGGCTAAATATGAATGTACATTTAGCTATTTACAAGAAAACTGATGCTTTAAATAATTTGAGCCTTCATGGTTCAACTTGGAGAACATCACTTAACAGGTTGTTTTAACTTTAATCTTCGTTATACCCAAGGCTACACTTGAGTGATTTTATTGATATGTGGATATTATTGAGTCTCAGAGATACAGAGATATGCACATAGCCTCCGCTCATCATCAAGGAAATGGTGGGGGGGGGTGATATCAACGCTATTAGTTACATATTATTTAATTCATATTGTATTGGTAGTTTGACTATTAATTCATATATCTTATATATCCTACCAGTTTTAAACACTACACTACAGCTGGTATTTTACGGTAATTGATTGTACACTGCTGACAACAACTACAAATATTTTTACAACATACTTGTGTTCTTTAGGTATTATTCATCACTTGGTAGAGGCACATGTAGACAGACTGAATTTGTCATTTGTTAAACAAGCTCTATTAAATGAGGAACTAAAGAGAAATGAGCTAAACACAACAGCTGCTGATAAATCTGACAAAAATGCACCTTCGTTGGGAGTAAAAAAGGCAAACAGATAGTAACACTAGCAAGAGCTTTAGACAGCGCCAATGCTATATTTGTGGTTCACCGCAACGTCTTAAACAAAAGTTCCCTAAAAGAAATCGGTATCAAGGCGATCCTCAAGCTAAATTTGTCAGTAAATATGAGCCAAGAAATAAGAAGTGATAGAAGAGTGATAGAAGTGATGAATAGAGTTGGAGAAATATCTGAAACAACAGAGTCTTAAACACAAACTTAGTGTACCATATGCCCCACAACAAATGGTACTGCTGAGAGATTAAATTTAACACTAATAGAGTTTGCAAGAACAATGTTAGATCATGCTTAGCTGCCCAATATGTTTTGGGCTAAAGCAGTTGCTACAGCAACTTATATACAAAATTATATATACAGCTTGTATACAAAATCGTGTAGCAACATCTTCACTACGTAACAGTGTAAACCTTTTGAGTTATGGTATGATGAGAAACCTACTGTAAGTGACTAAAGTGTTTGGTTGTGTCGCTTATGCACATGCGCCAGATAATCTTAAATAATAGCTAGACAGTAAGGTAATAAAACTATGGTTTATTGGCTATAGCACAAGGTCAAAAGGTATAGGCTTTTGAATGAAAACTCAGGTAAGTTTTTATAAGAATAGATGTTATTTTTAATGAAGCAGAGTTTTGTATTAAAAATAACTATGCTGATGTTTATTGTAAAAATATCCCCCAATCTGTAGACAGGCAATGTGGACTTGATGTAAATTTGGGTACGAGTAGCACTAGCTGTAACACTGATGAGCCCACTAAGAGAGCGAGAGTGCGAGAGAGCGAGAGCGAGAGAGCGAGAGCGAGAGCGAGAGCGCGAGAGCGAGAGCGAGAGAGCGAGAGAGCGAGCGAGAGAGCGAGAGCGAGAGCGAGAGCGAGAGCGAGAGCGAGAGCGAGAGCGAGAGAGAGAGAGAGAGAGAAAGAACCACCAACACGGTATGGTATAGATGAATTTGTGAGTTCAATTGCCACTGTGAGCCACACTGCATATGTCGCTAGTAAAATCACCGATCTAACACTTTAACAGATGCTATGAATAGTGAACAAGCAAATAATTGGAAGGCAGCCACTGATCTTGAGTTCAAATCACTATAATTGGACAACGATATTTGGGATCTAGTTGAACTACCAAAATGAGTGAAACCTACTGGCTGCAGATGGGTGTTTAAGGTAAAGCACTCTAGTCAAGAAACAGTCGAACGTTTTAAAAATGGACTGATGGCCAAAGGTTCTGCACAGAGATACAGTATCGATTATGAAGAAACATTGTCACCTGTAGTTCGCTACTAATCTAAAGAACACTTTTAGCTCATGCAACTAAAACAAACTTACTGATCCACCAGATGGATGGAGAGGACTGCGTGTTTAAACGGTGAGTTAACTGAAGATTTGTACATGATTCAACCTGATAGATATGTGCATCCAAGAAAGAAATGAATGGTATGTAAACTAAAGAAATCACTATACGAGCTCGAACAATCTCCTCGATGTTGGAATTATTTGTTTAAGTCGTTTGTTGAGTCTATAGGTTTCGAACAGAGTGACGCTGATCAACATGTATGTGTCTACATAAACTCAAGTACAATAGTAGCATTGTATGTGGATGATATAATTCTAATCACAAAAACCGAGAATGAGATGACAGATCTAAAAAATAGCTTCAAAGCTCAGTCCAAAATAAAAGACAGGGGAGAACTTCACTATTGTCTGAAAATTTCAATGGAAAAAAATGATGGAAAACTTGACATGCATCAGAAACAGTATATAAAGCAACTTCTCAACAGATATGGACTGGCTGACTCTAACTCAGTATCAACACCAGCGGACAACAATGTCACACTGCAGAAACATGATGGAATTAGCAAAGATGTGAATGCCAAGCTACATGTATATCAGTCAATGACTAGCAGTCTTTTCTATTTGGCTCTAGGCACAAGGTCAGACATTGCACAAGCCAAAGGAGCAGTCACTAAATTCAATGCCAAAAAAAACCGATCATGTCTCACTGCAGTAAAGAGGATATTCTGTTATCTAAAAGGAACCATGAGCTACATGTTACGATATTCTATGTTAGAAAAAATAAGATAATGGGGTGTTCTGTTGCTGACTACGCAGGTGACCTCAATGACAGACATTTAACTACAGGCCAGGTGTTTATGTTGGCTGGAGATGCTATTAGCTGGTTAAGCAAAGAGCAACCGGTAGTTGCTTTATCACCCACAGAAGGCAAACATATAGCACTGTGCTCAGCAACTCAGGAAGGTGTATGGCTAAAACCTTTACTAAAAGAGATTTGTCCTCACAAACACAAAATGGCAGTTTTAATAAAAAAGAACAATCAAGGAACCATAGCCCTGTCAAGCAACCCTGTCTCACACTCTAAAACTACATGTAAACATATCGACATTAAGTTCCATTATGTTTGACAAGCAAAAGAAAATAGAAAATTTGCTGTACAGTATTGTGGTACTGATGAAATGGTCGCAGACATTTTAACAAAACCTGTACCTTGATCAAAATATGGGCAGCTGAAAACGTGCATAGGTGTTATGTGGTGGGCTGGTTGGTGACACAGAGAGACTAATAGTAGCTAAATTAGGTGGTAGTGTTATACGTTACATATTATTTTATTCATATTGTATTAGTAGTTTAACTATTCATTCATATAGCCTACATATCCTACTAATTTTGAACACTGCACTATAGCTGGTACGATATGGTAATTGATTGTACACTGCTGACAAGAACCAAAAAGAGTTTTGCAACATACTTGTGTGTTTTATGTGTTAATCATTGCTCGCTTTTGCTTTAGAATTAGTTGCTTTCAATACACTGTCTAGTAAACACCCAATACTGGTTTAGTTGATTGTAAAAGAGAACAATCAAAGAGCAATTTACTGCATGTAACCCACTTGAATACTACATTTTTCTTTTGCAAAGAGGCATGGTTATACATAAAAACTTTGCTTATCAGATTGTTCATACTCTGATTCTCTTTAAACCAAAGGTGACCTTTGAGTGATATTAGCGCTATTTGGTTGTCATTGGGTCAAGGAATACGCACATAGCCTCTTCTCATCATATATAAAATGTCTTTTGACATCAGAGTGGAGTTTTCTGTGTGTATCTCACTTGAATACAATATTTCTATTTGGCAAAAATCACGGTCACTCTTCTACCACTCTCAAGCAGTTGAACTCCTGGCAGGGAATTATTGGTTATCAGATGTATTATTGGAAGAAGGCTGACTATTTGTCTTACCATTTGCTCACCACTAGTCGGTGTTCCTAAGATATTTCTTATGCCTTCAGGAGGATTCTCATAGATAACACTGTATAGTAAAATGATCACAGTTTCTCGACCCTCTAATGGAAAACTAGAACCTACAGCACCATCACCACTAGGTAACGTCGACCAAATTGAAACATCGTCAGTTACTATCGAAAGCTTATTTACTTTTTAAACCAGTTTGTCTAGTATATAGAGTAGCTGTTTGTCACTGTCCATGAGCAGTGCATTTGGAAAAGAAAATTGTACTTTAAGCCGGCTGCTTTCTTTATCTCCGGTTTGTGTATATTCTCCAGCATAACAAAATATAGTATGTTGACTTCTGTGAAAAGCTCTGAGACATTTATTGCTTGTCAGCAACCATGACAAGTTTTCCATGCAACCATGACACATGTTTTCTTGATGGTATCAAGAAAACTAATATATTATTAAGTCCCAAAAAGGGACGAATGTTGCCGATAAGCCAGGTCCATCTTGGTACCTGAAACACAAAAATCACGATCGTTTAACAAACAGTCTGGAAAACAAGCTAACATGTATTGTGTTTCCAATGCCATCAGGAGTTGTCTTTTTCTGGAAAGCGTAAAATAATACTTCGCATCTAAACTTTATTAGTAAGCACGTATCATCAGCACCGAATCTCAAAAAAAGTAAAATTTGAAAGATGATAAATGAATATATTTAAAAATTATGAAACGATAAAATTTGTTTATAGTCATGATGTGATCAATTAATATCAAATAGTAACAGTAAAATGTGTATATTATTTAATTAGGGTATCAGTCCCTGGGAACTAGTTTGTAGTATTTAACTTTTTAACTCAAAAAATAACTTTGTTTTTAGCTTTAAATCAACTGTTCTACAATCAATAATAGGTTATTACCAGAGTCCAACAATGGCCAGTAACCAAAGCCCAAAAGCTTCAAATAGCATGTGTATTTCATTATGTATATAAACAATAGACAATATAAATTTTAATACTTACATTTATGTACAATTGAACAACCATGAATTGATGAATCGAAACATTCAAGGCATGAAACTAGCTATTTATATATTCATATGATTTACAAATTTGAGAAAAAATCAGGGGAGGAAAGACAAAGTTGATAAAGACAATGGAACTTAAAAAGTAATATTTAATTGCTATAAAAGTCTTGAGCATATCATCATGTCTAGCAACTTGTTTAGGTGCCTGTGAACCACTGAATAAGAGAACAACAATTATATGATGACTAGCTGTGCCACCCGGCTTTGCCCGTGTAATAAAAGAGTATTTGGACAGAAAATTGATTTGTATTTAACATATAACAACATTTGCCATTCTGACTTTCAAACTACATATCATGAGAAGTTTTTGTCTTATAAACAATGAGAAGTAGTGAAAGTTTTGCTATTAGCCAGTTTAATAATGTGAGCGAACAGCTTCTCGTGACGTTATGCTATGACCCGCGTCATACGCAAAGCAGTTAAGTATTGCTCTGATATAATGACTTATATTGGCAGGCTAGCAATTCGACTTCCGTAGTCTAGTGGTCAAGACGTCAGACTGGTGAATGGCTTGGTCCGAGATCACATCCTCTTCGGTATGGAATATTTATTCCAAAATTTTAAGATTTATAGTAGGATTTCCGACGACGACACACGGACGAACAGACATTGAGAAATATATATATAGATTATAGAACTAAATTGACTGTGTTTGTTTAAACCAATTGTCAATATATAGGGTGAATACCAGCAAGGTCATAGGACATTAGCTAGTTATAATGAAAAAAACAACAATTAGGGCAAAGCGGTGGTAGGAAAGAAATTATAAAATTAAAGCCACAATTGGTTGAATTAGGTGTCAATATATAGGGCGAGTATCGGCAAGGTCATACATCATCAGCTAATCATAAATAGTACATTTCAACAATATTTAGTTACAAAGTTGCTCTTTATAACAACTCACAGAAGCTTTTATGAGTAGTCATGTATGTGAGTCATTTGTGACAAGTCAACCAGATCACTGCTCTACATAATCATACATTGTCATTTGTAACTTGATTTAACTATTTTGCCAAGCATTTACATAATACACTTTATGTGAATACATTCTTTGTGAAAGAAATAGTTGTTGCAAAAACCAATAAATCTAAACACCAAAGCGAGTGATGAGACAATGGAAAGTGCTGCCTTTAGCAACTCAATATTTTTCATGAGTCAGCATTTTTATATTAGTTTTATTTTTCACGATTATCTGAAACTACATAACTGAAATCAAATTTGTTATACAAGTAAATGCTGCACAATTAGTTATTTCAAATGCATCTTAACTTAAACTTCTGCAGACAAATCATAAAAAACTAATTTAGGTTACAATATTTGCTATTGCTTGCATGGATGGAATACTCATACTTTACCACTCCTTTTCACTATGGCCTAAGTTATCTTTGGAATTATTAGATAAAAATTTTAATTTTACAAATAGGAATACTGTTTACCTCAATCTGTCTTTTTAAAAACAAAATACGAAGCGTTCAGCTGGCCAAAAAATGCTGAAACACATAGTTATAGAAAGAGTGCTGGTTTACACTGTTGTTACCAGTTTATTTAAAAATAATATTTCAAAATTAATGCGAACAAAAGCATAACCAGATACGCTGTAGTTTTCAGCAACGATTGCCACAGTAAGACTGTCTCTAAAAAGTTTGAGAATAACATACTTTCCCTTAACAACATGGAAATCTGCTGAATTATCTCTAACTTCAATAATAGCATTAATAACACCAAACTGTTTATCCACATTTCATATTACTTTTCTACACTCCATTTATTATGCTTTTTATAGTTTCTTATGATCAAAGCGTCTTGAATATGAGCCTCTATTACATCCTATACATCTCATTTTGATTTAGTTTATTTCCCACTCAATAAGTTTACTTCTGCTACAATTCGGGCCATACTATCTACTCTGATGTACAGTAAATACTAAATATCTGTCCACTCAACTGCACAAATGTCTACTAGTTTTATGGTCACATGTTTAGCAAGTTATGCTCAGTTATTAACTATCACATCTACCATAGACGTCATATTGATAATGATAACTTTTCTTTTATATTCCAAATACTTTTTTGAAGCAACAAATATATAGCATATAGTTTTTTGTTGTTGTGTGAGTTTGCTATATATAACTCCAAATGTATTGGTACTGTGTAGTTTGTAATCACTGTTACAGTATTAAAAGTGTCTATAAAAAGTCCTGAGGTACACTAATATCAGCAGAGACTCAGCAAACATTTAAATATATGTTTGATACAACATAGCATCAATAAAATATAATTGTTTGTTTCCCAGATAATAACTAAAAGGTTCTACTAAACCATATTTTGTGTGAAGTTTTTGCTGTCAGCACCTGATAAACTGGAACTTTTGCCAGTACATTGGTGCAATATTTTACAAGCAAACAAGCCCATCAAAAGTTCTACTGCATGTATAAATTCTAGCTAGTGAAGGATACGACCAAATAATTTTACCAGCAATGGCCGGCAGCAAAAAAAAACTAGTTTGATTAATATAACGAAACAGTTAAGAGTTAACTTGCTCAATGTACATGACTCGTATAATATTGAAGGAAGTTGCATCATGTTGGTGCTCGTTAGGAGTAATTTTCCTTGATCGGAAGTACTATACATGATGATTAATAATGACCTATTAATTTATACAAGTTATTTAAAAACTTTTTTAGTAAATAAATAATAAAATGCTTGGGCGATTGTTTTTATACTCAGCCTGACAGTACTAAGAGAGTATTTTCTTGCCTAAAACATGTGCATTAGGTCAACTACTATTGAAATAACAGACAACATGTCTATCAGAATAGCCTAAGTACCCTTGGTAGCCCCAGCTTATGAACTAATAAGAAATGATCCTAAAAGCGTCAGTACATATAAGAGCATAAGCAAATATATTTAGATAAGAGAAGCAAACAACTTGGGCTTATTACTCACCAAGACTGTGATAGCTGTCGCCACCCTAAATTTGCTGCGGGCTTGTGAGAAAAATATCTACCTTTGTTGCTACCTTGTGTGCCAATATGATTAGACAATACATTAGACTTTGAACTACAGCGCAATGCAGTCACGTTTTAAACCGGTTTGCCATAGCTGAGCAACGGAATGAGTAAAAAACATTAGGAGATAGCAGGAGTGCATGTACGTATATTGGCACCGTCAACATACATTTTCTTTGAAACATGTTTTCAGTGATATCTGTTTAGTTTGGACCAACAGGCAATAAGAATGCACAACTTTTTTATTAATTTCAATGAAAATGTGAGCTAACTTTGTTTGTTAATTCAAGTAATATGGTTGAACTTCGTTTTAAAAATACATGTTTAATCTAATTTATTATATTTAGTTCATTGATGCTAATGCTAGTATTTCTGGTTTTAGAGCAGGTAATGTATTGAAAACTCTAACAAATTTATCTTTTAACCTAAGATACCATATTTTATAAGTCAGGGTGTTGATATAAGTGGAGTAATTCCCAAACTAGCCAGCAGCATACTGTGCATGATGCAGAGCTGGTGGTTTTAAACTGGAAAGATAGGCTGTTGTTTTCATTCGCACTATGTAACTTTGTAATTCGCATATGGTGGCTTTGGTTCTGAAGTTGAATACTTTTGGTTGTAGGCCTCAAATAAATGGTTTGAGTCACTGATACCCTTGTTTTTGCTGCTATTACCTGGTGACCGTCAACATAATTAGCCGAACAGTTTCATTTTATGTACGCGGATTTCCTCCTTCAACTCTCATCCATTAGTGGAACAAGACAGACATTAGTAAGCTTAATTCTGTTACTTATAACTTTTCGTCTTTTTGCTGTGTTACCAGAACTAATAGGTTAAAGACTGTTCAAATACCTGAGTCTCCAGAAAAATTCCTCAATAGTAACTGGTAGACTAGAGTAGACCATCTTGTATCTGAATTTCATTTAGATATTTGTTTAGTATAGGTCAATATTTGATAGTGAAAGGGCATGTGAGTAAATTATTGGTGTTGCCATTGAATGTTATGAGGGTGCATTCAGATTTCAATATTTACATAATATCATAACATAAGATACATGATTAGTAGTTATTTAGTTCTGTGATTATCAATTATTATGTCACAGAGTTATGACTCTATTGATGACCTACAAACAATTATAATATAATTTGCATAGCATATAATCCCATGACCAAACACGACCAAAGCGAGTGTTTGGGAGCTTTATGATAAATGCATATGTACACACAACTCACGAAAAATATTCCTAAACGAGCGTCCCAAACCTTATACCAAAATCTCATCAACAAATTTAACCATTTTTCTATAGAGTCGTTTAAGTATAATAACAATACAAAACACATATAAATATACTTAAATATGTTACCAAGTCTTTGAAAAGTGTAGACAATATCCTAAAACTTACCCATCTGATCAGATAATAGATAACTAGACAGATTAATTTGGCCTAAAATCACCATTCAAATCTGACAAGCCTTTTTTAATCAAAATTAAGACCGGCTAACGAAACGCCAATAAAGCCGTACGACAGATAGTAGAACTATTAAGCCGTGCCCATTTCACAAGAACGATGTGCTCATTTCACCAGTCTATAGCATTGTCCAATTGGCGAAGGTTTCTGTAATTATTGTAGAAATACTGAAAAGTAATTGTTTCTTTTTACCAATTTTAAAGATAATAGCTTTGACATTTTAGACACTCATAATGAGTACTTTGGTATTCTAACTGAGGTCCAAAGCAGTGAAAGTTAAGGAAACGACGATGATATTTTTCTTACGACTCTTATAAGATTATTACAATATTTAATTATTACAACAGTTATTCGATTTTATAAGATTATTACAATATTTAATTATTAGCACAATAATTTGATTTTATAAGATTATTATAAGACTTAATAATAAGAATAATCATTCGAATTTATAGCATCAAAGTATATAGTGACCGATGGTGTGCAAAATGTTACTGTTATTATTTTTCTAAAGATTTTGTTGATGATACTACGGCTGTGCCCGATATCGCGGTACTGCCAAGCCATTTTAATATCTTGCAAAAATATTCAATTATAAGAATAATTATTTGATTTTATAAGATTATTATAATATTTAATTATAAGAATAATCATTCAAATTTATAAGATCAAAGTATATAGTGACCGATGGTGTGAAATATCATGCACAAAGCTAAATTCTATTTACTGTACATTTCTCACTAATTCCTTCTGCTGGTACCAAGCTACAAACAAGAAATCCTCATAATTTTCATCACAACTGTCAAGTTAAATAGTGAGTCTCAAAGGAACAGAGGCTAGTTTAGAATTTGAACCATGAAGGTGTGGTCTGCCTTTACTGTATAGTTCCTATACGCTGGTTAAATGATAGACACTGAACATTCCCCTAGCAGTATTCACTGCTCCTCTATCTTTCCAAATCTTTTCTGATGTGCTTTTTTGAGGAGCACATGCCATTGCCTGGTTGCCACACATCATTATCGTTTCAACAGGTAGCAGAAATTCGGGTCTATGGTGGCTTACCACGTTTAGCATCTTTTTGACCTGGTAATAAATAATTTGGTGCCCTACCACTTATTTAGTTGATGAGCTGAGAATAATTAGCTATTAAAATTAGAGTAAAAATCCAGAAATTTGTTTTATGCTAAAATGAGATTTGCCAAATCAGCCAATCATATTTGTAGACCAAAATTAGGACCGTTTTTAATATGACTGGTATTTCCTTTTATCAGTATCAGTTAAGCATTTAGTCTGTTTCAGGTATCGTTTAGTTGGAGGCTGTCGTTTACACTAGTAGTAGCAGCAGTGAATATTGTATATCCTTACCTAAATAAAATTGATTCTCACGGCTAGCCGTAATATATTGCATGATTCATTAAAATTGGGTATCACATCCTAATAAGCTAATATACCTTACTACTGGAAAAAAGTCAAGCATCAGAAATTTTTGGTAGCTGTTGAGCACTATTTACTAAAAGCCTACAAAGTTCCCTGTCAATTAAAACTGGGCTATAGTTTGAATTTTTGACTCATCCAAGAATGGGAGGCTGGATAAGGTTTCTAGCAAGCTAAAATATCAATAAAAGTGCTTCTCAAGTCACAAGGAATCTCAAATTAACCAAATGATTGATCCATCAATAAGTAATCTCCTTATTTCATTAAAAATCCTGTATTCTTTTACCAAATCATTCATCTTCTCCAACCATGTGCATCATTAGTTGAGGGTGTGTACTGTAGTCAGTGGTATGATTTGAATATAATTGCTAAGGGTAGGCCTCTTTCGAGAGCACTTGCTCCTGGGCTGCCATGATTAGCGACTCTGTATTGGCCGTTAGGTTTCCTTTGTTCAGCCACATATATGTCTGGTGAAAATTGCCAACCTTAGCTATTTGTCGGGGGTAAGCACCATGAAGAGGTTTCGTGTGCCCGTCAATTTCCTCATCAACACGGCATAGCTCAATTGTAAGAGCAGCCGATTGAAATTCAGCTAGCAACTTATCTGAAGTGGCCATAGAGGCTGCATATGCTTTGATGCTTTGCTCTTCCTCCTTCACTGCCTGCTGTACACTTTTGAGTCCCCTACCGCCATCTTTCCTATCGGGATGCAATCTTGTAGTATCAGGTTTTGGGTGGCGTGCTCCATGCATGGTCAGCAGTGTACGAGTTGCTATATCTGTTTCCTTGATGGCCTCCTCAGTCCACTTTATTACATGTATGCCTGCTGGATATCTTATTACTGGCTGTGAATAGGTATTTATTGCAATGACTTGGTTCTTGGCATTGAGCTGGACCTGCCGAAAGGCGTTTCTTGTATTCGGTAATGGCTTTGTGACATACCTCGGCTTCGTGGTTGATGTTGCTTTGCATAATCCCCAAGTACTTGTACCCTTCTTCTATATCTTTGATGATACCATTTGGCATTCATAGGCTATCTGTGAGCATAGAATGGTTTTTCTTAAGGAATTAGCATTCCACATTTCTCAATACCGAAGGTCATTCCGATGTCCTTGCTGTATACCTGAATGATGTGTATTAGCAAATCACTGACCCTTTCTTTGTTAGCGTACAGCTTGATGTCATCCATGTAGAAGAAGTGGTTTATCTTGGTGCCACTCTTAAACTGGTACCCATATTGAGTCTCCTCCAGCATATTGCTTAGAGAGTTTATGCATATGCAGAAGAGCAGCGATGATAAGGAGTCACCTTGATAGATGCTTCGCTTAATTTTTACACTCGTCAGCTTCTTGCCATTAACCTCCAGTTCCGTCTTCCGTTTGGTCATTGACATCTTGGTGAATGCCACAAGAGCAGGGTGAAAATTGTACATACTGAGGCACTATTGTAACTGATGTTTGGCTCCTCGGGTGTTGCGCCCAATTCTTTTCTGAGCACTGGTCATATAGTGATTCATGTGCTCTTCCAGTTTGTCTGCAACTATTCCTGAGAGCAGTTTCTAGGTTGTGGGCAAGCACATTATTGGTCGATAGTTCTTGGGAATCGGCCCCTGCTTTGGATCTTTTATCAGAAGTACAGTTCGTCCTTTGGTCAGCCATTCTGGATGGCCACCTTGTTCTATTAGGCATTCCATCTGCGTAGCCATTCTAGTGTGAAGTGATGGAAATTTCTTCAACCAGAAGGTTTGAATCATGTCATGGCCAGGTGCTGCCCAGTTCTTCATACTCTGCATTCTGCACCTGATGTCCACTTCGCTGATGGCGAGTCTATGCTGAGCCACAGTGTGTTGATGGCTCTCTTTAAGCCTATTCAGCCAAATTGCAGTGGTGTTATGAGTAGTCTCTTTCTCCCAGATGTTCTTCCAGAACTTTGAAGTGCTGGATCGGGGAAGATCTGACATCGGCCTCGGCAGTTCACCTTTGAACTGGGAATACACTATAGATGGATTATTGATGAACAGATTGTTTCTTTTCTTATAATTCCGCTCCTTGGTGTACCACTTCAGTCGTGCCGAGAGTGCTACTACCTGCTGTTTTGCAGATTCTAAAGCTTCTATTGTGGCTTCCCTTTTTGGACGCTCCAAACTGTGGTTAGATCTTTTCCTGAGCCTACTAACTTTCTTGCGCAAGTCCTTGATTTTATTTTGTAGCCTCAACTGCCAGGAATGGCTTGAAGCCTAGTTGACAGTGGCTTAATACCCATCTCCTCCAAGACGACGGTTGCCGTACTGTAGATTAGGGCATTAGTCTCACTGATCGATCCAGTTGAGATCGACTCCAGTGCCAAGTTAATGTCTTCTAACAGCTTCTTAGGTATGGTCTTGCTAACTCTCCGTAGTGGTACTCTGCTTCCATAACCATTAGCAGCTGGCATCTTGTTGATGATATTTTCCGCAAGATCTTTTTCCTTTTGGTCAAGGTCAAAGTGCATGTCTTCTTTAACCCGTGAGTCAACACAAGATTGTGTATGTGTGACAGCGTGTATTGATATGCACTCCTCGTTTGTCGAAGTTACCTGGATGAACTGTTCCCTAATTTAATATACCTCAAGTTCCTATATGAGGTGCCGCTTGCTTATGTTACTCCTCTGACCTACAAGTTGCTTAGCGGTTAGTGGCAATTTAAGGTGCATGTTTATCCAAAGTTGACGCATTCTTTCCATGTAACCCCATTTTTGAGGTTCACTCATAAAGTAGCACTGCATGAGGTCCGTGTTATTAGTTCGAGTCCATTTAATCCGTTTTGAACCAGTAGCCCATTTTTCACTGCCTTGTCCTGGTTCAGCTGCAGGCAGCGCGGACCTTGTTTGACGGGGCCATGTCCGAGCTGGCATGGCTTTTGTTATTGCACTCATCATAGAGGTTGTAAACCTTATACAAGCAAGGGTCTTGTCTAAGGACCGCCAGAAAAGTGCAGTTGTTGGGGTTTGAACCTAGGACCTAATGATCACTGTACCTTACCAACTGCATATATATATATATATATATATAATTTTATATATATATATATATCTGGAGGCATCAATTAGCTATAGTTGACTCCTCCACATCACCTTCTAGAACTAGCTATAGCCCTACCCTCTAGGGTGTAAATATGTACACACTTCTGCATGTATGGTTACATTGATTCTTGTGCACATTTCATACAAGACAAACTGCAACCTTCTCTGGATCATTTTACAAGCGTTAACTAGCTAGCTATTGTCTGCAGTGCACCAGCAAGCATCATCCTCAAAAATTCATCAAGTAGGCTATTTTCCCCATTGCACTAAGTTAGCCTGTTTTCTCTGAGCACTCTCTGCACCAGCAAGAAAGCTGTGTTTTTCTGGACATTTCTGCTTGTTGCGATCCAAAAGCGGTAAAGTTTCCTTTTAAAACGAGTAAAAAAATCAGAGTTGCGATCCCTTCAAAAGAAAGTTCCTAAGAAAAGTATTAGCTCCTCAACCATGATTTTGACATACAAAGCAAATGTAATCGCATATTGACTTAATGCATCAATTATAGAGTGTAGATGTCTTAAGTTTTTTTAAATTGTTACATCATAATTTTGTACACTAGCAAAAGCTTTTAATCTTGTGTGTCTGGCATGATAAATTTATACCAGTTGAGGTTTTGTTCTATGCGCTTTACCCATATAATAGCTCAAGGCATAATTTGAATAGTTTGAACACAAAAGAAACAATCCATCACATAATTGTTTGGTCTTCGAACAACAAAAGAATTGCACAAGATTGGGCCCAGCAAAGAGAAAGCTATCAAACAATTAATGCGCTCAGTTCACCTTTTGATGTCCATTTACTGCTAGCTTAGCAAAGAAAAGATTGAATACAGGATTATTATTAGCTGGGTTTGAAGAATGCTTAAACAATTAGCTACAATAGACTCTATTCTCAGGCACCTGTTGACAGATTTACGGTGCAGTAGCAGCAAAAATAATAAAACTGAATTTAAATACTAAAAGCATTAAGCAAACAAGTCGTGAAATGCAATAGAAGAAATAAACTGGGGCTTTTTCTAAGTGCTTGCTAGTAAAGAAGGCATTTAGTTTGCAGGCAGTTACTACAGCATGGCAGAGAGACCTTCCAGGTATGTTAGCAATATATATTCACATAGCAACGGTATTTCAGTTTTAGCGTCCTAAAGAAATCTCAAGGCAATGATTATTAGATAAATATATCAAACATTAGAATATAGTTTCTTAATATAGCTAGATGTGCTCTAACTTGCATAAAATAGTTCAGTATGAACTACTATTAAGTCTTTAGGCAAGGAAATAGGTTCCCAAAGACCCCATTCTAATAGACAACTGCTATCTGTTGACACGATCAGAGGGAGTTTTCATACTGATGACTGATAAGTCCAGTGAACAAGGCTATGCGGTAGAAGAATAAGCAGTACTACTCAAGTGCTAACTAGTAAATAAAACATTTAATGTAGTTGCAGGCAGTTACTTCAGCATAGCAAAGAAACCTTCAAAGTATGTTAGCAATATATAGTCACATAGCAGTGGTATTTTTAATTTTAGCGCATTAGAGAAGACTTTATGCAATAGTTATTAGATATATATCAAACACCAAAATAAAGTTCTTTACCATATTTTCTAGATGTGATCTAACTAGCATAAAATGAGCTTGTTATGAGCCACTATTAAATCTTTGGTTAAGGAAATAGAGCTATTCAATCAAGCCGGTTAGCCATTTCTAGTCTATAGGCCTTATGAATTACGGTTCATCGCAACGTTACAAGTTCTTTAACAAAAGTTTTCCATTCAACTAAAATTTTCGTTAGCTGACAAG
This sequence comes from Watersipora subatra, assembly GCF_963576615.1. Taxonomy (NCBI): domain Eukaryota; kingdom Metazoa; phylum Bryozoa; class Gymnolaemata; order Cheilostomatida; family Watersiporidae; genus Watersipora; species Watersipora subatra. The sequence continues at coordinate 11,423,285 of NC_088718.1, forward strand.
TGAAATAGATAACTAGACACTTCACTTATCGAGCTTAACAGAACGGTACGGCAGAACTTCAAAACATTATATAATTTAGAGTAGAGAGAACATCTAAAAAATTGCATAGCTTAGATTGCTTACAAAACAACGCAAAATTGTCACACAACTTGTTAAGGAAAGAAAATGTTTTGTTGAATATGTTGAACAGTTAAAGCTGGGTGATACATGTCAAGTTAAGCAAACTTTAAATGTAAAAGATAAGAAACCACAAGACTGTGAAACTTGTTTGAAAACTTGAGAACTCAATGCTCATTTTGTATATATTGCAAGCAAATTTTCAAGGTCAGTTTTATCATCATCTGATCCTTATTTGTCTTAATAAATAACTGATTTGATTAACTCATGGAGTGAATTTTCAAAGATTATTTCTTATATGCAATAGTTAAAAAAGTTTTGAGATGAAATCATGATTCTAAAGCTTAAAGGTTGACTTGCAACCAAATTCACATTACAGTTATTTGGTATCAAAAGAATCACTATGTCTTACTCTGCTGTGTTGTAGGTGCAAAGTTTGTGGAAATGTGATTACAAGCTTGTAAAAGCTCAAAAACAAGCAGTTAATCGCTGCCATCACGAGACCGCCGTAGATTATAACCTCTTTCCAAAATGGCTTAAATGGGACGTAGCTGTACAAGACGGCTTCTGTTTACACTTTCACACAACCTCATTCGTCAAAATATTTTCACAAATATACTTTATGCATTCAATAAAAGCATGTCTATTGTTCTTAAGCGTCTGTTTTATCGTCATTGCAGTGCTGTCACTTTCAGCACTGATATCTTATAACTTACCGTAAAAAATTCATTAAACTTTTTAACCATAGCTCGAAGGAGTGCATATCATTGTCTGATAATCATGACGAGCCTGTTGGTCACCTGTGATAATCGAAAAGTGCTGCAAAAATTATTTTCGAATTATTGGATCACATGATCAGATTACGACTTGACTTGATGATTAGTTCAAGCCTAAACAAAACTGTAAAGTAGCGAGCATCTATACTTGATATGGGGTCTTTGGTAAAACCCGAAGTGTTTATATGTTAAATGTTAAATGTTAAATGTTCATACATCTGAAAAAACAATGTGTGAGAAAAATTGCCTAATGTTTGTAGGTTTTCATAAAGCTGTTGACTACTTCAACCAAAATTACCATTTGACAAACTTTGAAATAGCTTATCTCTGAAGTTTCACTTGTAGATACACCGAAAAATTATAAAGATTTATTTTTGCAGCTTGACTCTCTAGAAGTAATAACGTTGAAACTATTTATAAAAAAGTCACTAAGTCATTGTTTCTACTCCAGTTTTGCAGGACATAAGTTAACCCAAAATTAATAATTGATTTTTATTATCAATTTGTTTTTTGGCTATGACATATGGCACACACAGTTTTCTATTCGGTGTGTAACAAAGACAATATTTTTGTGACAAAAAAGACATTCCAAATAATTGTTTATTTACATCATCAAAGTCCTAATTATCGTTTTTGATTAATGAATTTTTTAAATCTTTGCATCTTCTGACTCTGTCTATGCTAAATGTTTATTTTATGGTTTTCAGATCTTCCAGTAACTGCAGTCAAACATGGATAACTCGCCCTCGGATAGCTCGAACACATGGTTAACTTGAACGGTTTTGTTTGGTTCGTTCCCATGTAATGATAAATTGCTTTAGATAACTCGACCTCAACTTTGTTAACTCAAACAGTTTTTTGCCCAATGGCTTCCAAAACGGTTGTTATTGCTTTAAAAATTCATTTTATTCCAAGCCATATAGATAAACTTTAACTTTTAGTGGTTCATAGGAGTCGTTATTACCATCATCGGCAAAACATTTTTGTCTAGGACTTTTCTAAAAGTTTGGTGAAATTTGATTTTTACCAAATATCCACTTAGCGATGATCTTTCGGAAGCAAGGAAAAGTGAGGTAACCTTCGCATAAACTTCAAGAAAAATCGGCAAAATTGATCTTGATTAAAACGCTCAAAAGAAAAAGATGTCTTTTCTTCTGAGCATTTCAACAACGATCAAGTTTTGTCAATTTTAATCTAAAAACGTCCTGGAAATCACATCACCTAAAACACCAAACCAATCTTAAGTGATAGAAAAATCTCTATACTTTTTGATAAAATTTTTTAAAACTTTACATTAGAAGCATTTATCTTGAAACAAGCCATTTATACTTTTGATTTATATTATAGTTTGTATATGTACATGTATCTACTAATAAATACATGAACTTGTGACAGTGCTCTAATAACTTGTATGCTATGATAAATTGAACACTTTTGCTTGGTCCCGTGAAGTTTGAGTTATCCATGTTTGACTGTATTTTTTAGTTAATAAGTCAAAATAACAGATCTTCAACTCATTAAAATTTACATACCATGAATAAATGGTATACAACTTTTTACATTTGTGGCTGATGCAAGCTACAGATAAACCGTCGGCAGACTGACGACTCGGCCAGCCAGATCAAAGAGTCACAAACAGCTGAACTGAACTATTTCAAAGAATTTTAATGTAGTTTCATTGTAAACTCTAAATGGCTGGCACTAAAAAGTGTAGAGAAGTATAGAGTCAAATTTTTTTTTCATTGGTGGCATATGTATTCTACAGCTAAACTACATACATCATCATGACATATCTGTTCTACAGCTAAACTACATGTAAATACCTCACCATGTCATATCTGTTTTACAGCTAAACTAAATACCTCAACATTTCATATGTATTCTACAGTTAAACTACATACTTCATCATGTCATATCTGTTCTACAGCTAAACTAAATGCCTCATCATGTCATAATTTATGTATTCTACTGTTAAACTAAATACCTCACCGTGTCATATGTATTCTACCGCTAAACTAAATACCTCACCGTGGCATATGTATTTTACAGCTAAACTAAATACCTCACCATGTCACATGTATTCTACAGTTAAACTAAATACCTCACCATGTCATATGTGTTCTACAGCTAAATTAAATACCTCACCGTGGCATAGGTATTTTCCAGTTAATCTAAATACCTCACCATGTCATATGTGTTCTACAGCTAAATTAAATACCTCACCATGTCATATGTGTTCTACAGCTAAACTAAATACCTCACCATGTCATATGTATTCTACAGTTAAACTAAATACTTCACCATGTCATATGTATTCTACGGCTAAACTAAACACCCCACCATGACATATGTGTTCTACAGTTAAACTACATACTTCATCATTACATATCTGTTCTACAGCTAAACTAAATACCTCACCATGTCATATGTGTTCCACAGCTAAACTAAATACCTCACCATGTCATATGTATTCTACCGCTAAATTAAATACCTCACCATGGCATATGTATTTTACAGCTAAACTAAATACCTCACCATATCATATGTATTCTACAGTTAAACCAAATACCTCACCATGTCATATGTATTCTACAGTTAAACTAAATACTTCACCATGGCATACGTGTTCTACAGCTAAACTAAATACCTCATCATGTCATAATTTATGTATTCTACTGTTAAACTAAATACCTCACCATGTCATATGTATTCTACCACTAAACTAAATACCTCACCGTGGGATATGTATTTTACAGCTAAACTAAATACCTCATCATGTCATATGTATTCTACAGTTAAACTAAATACTTCACCATGTCATATGTATTCTACAGCTAAACTAAACACCCCACCATGACATATGTGTTCTACAGTTAAACTACATACTTCATCATTACATATCTGTTCTACAGCTAAACTAAATACCTCACCATGTCATATGTGTTCCACAGCTAAACTAAATACCTCACCATGTCATATGTATTCTACCGCTAAATTAAATACCTCACCATGGCATATGTATTTTACAGCTAAACTAAATACCTCACCATATCATATGTATTCTACAGTTAAACCAAATACCTCACCATGTCATATGTATTCTACAGTTAAACTAAATACTTCACCATGGCATACGTGTTCTACAGCTAAACTAAATACCTCATCATGTCATAATTTATGTATTCTACTGTTAAACTAAATACCTCACCATGTCATATGTATTCTACCACTAAACTAAATACCTCACCGTGGCATATGTATTTTACAGCTAAACTAAATACCTCATCATGGCATACGTGTTCTACAGCTAAAAAAATACCTCATCATGTCATAATTTATGTATTCTACTGGTAAACTAAATACCTCATCATGTCATATGTATTCTACCGCTAAATTAAATACCTCACCATGGCATACGTGTTCTACAGCTAAACTAATTACGTCATCATGTCATAATTTATGTATTCTACAGTTAAACCAAATACCTCACCATGTCATATGAATTCTACAGTTAAACCAAATACCTCACTTGTATCCAACAGCTAAAGTGAACTCTTTACAATACCAGCACATTCAATAACTCCATTCAACTTTTTCTTCAAAACTTTTCTCAGAGCATCTCAAATTCCAACATGTCATTTTTTATTGTTTCCGGATTATTTTCATTCTTTGCTTTTGTCTTTTTCTTATATTTCTGGTTCTTCTGAAAAGGTATGTTTTAGTAACCCAACTGTTGAAGAATCAAAATAGTTCATCAAATTCCAGAGTATGTTCTGAACCATTTTAATATCATTTGGTAGCACTAAACGCATGTATAAGTATAATTGTTCAATAGCTATTTCTCTGCAGTAAATGGTTGCATAGTTCAAATTGTTAGAAAGTGCTTTCATCAAATATTCTCGATCAGAGCATCACAATTTTAGGATTAATTCACATATTTCTAAGACTAATTTTGTCTCTGACAGAGATCTAGATTGGAAGCCTTGCTCAAAATTTTCTTCTAATGCATTCAGAGTGAACCTTTGTCAGAACTGTCAGAAGTCTCGTGAGAAACATCTGTTTGAACAGGTAACGGCTAAATAGTTAACCCTGAAGAATAGCTTTACAATGTGTCATGTCATATCACAGCAAATCAATATGTTGTTTATAATAATTTATTGTGTAGAGTTGTTCTCTCACTAAAAAGCAGATGATAACTGCCTACCTTAGCGATGCAACAACTGCAAAGTGTAATAACAATTTCACACTAACATTATTTACTGTAGTAACTGTTTATGATAACGATTTCCCACAAAGACCTCTATTGTAATCTGTATTCATTTGCGTACTAAACTTATTTTTAATCATTTTGCATGTGTACATGTGAGCTACTCCACAAATTAATTACAAGTGCACTTTATTTTAACAGTTGCATAACCGAGTATTCATACAAACAATTAAAAACTATTCAATATAGATAATGCACTTTATCTTAATGACCTAATTTTAGCCACTCATTATAATTTTGTTATGGACATAATTCTAAGTTTTGCCATCAAACATAATTTAGCTCTTAACTTAGTTTTGTTAGGTTTCAGGATCCAAGAGCCAAACTCTAGAAAACTAACTAAAAAATATTTTTTTCGGTTCCTTTACGGGTCATTCATAGAGTACCTATGTTGTCAATCACATATCTTTGAAAGTAACAGACAGAGAATAACTCCAATGCCCCTACCCCTTGAAAAATATTTTTTCCATATTAGGTCTTGCATAACCTTCCATGGAATATGACATCACACTTGTTGGCCAGAGCAAATGATCTGGCACATCTGGGATTTTAGAATCCCGTAAAACCTCAATTTGAATGCTAGTTCTATTTTAATACCACCACTAATAGAATGCCACTACAGGAGAGACCTGAGAAACACAGAACCACACTTCAATTGCAAAGCCCCTCAACTTGACCATCACTTTGACATTTTTTTACTTTTCACAAATCTGTAACAGAAAATGATCAGTAAAAAATTTCCACAAAATGATAATAATAATAATGACTCTGTTACATAAATAAAAATTAATTCTTTTGTTGTTGATGCTGTGGTTGCCATGGCTTTAGTTATGGTTTACCAGAAAAGATCGATCCTCACAATCATCAGAACTAAACTTAAATTTGAAGTCACTAAAAACTAAATCCAATTCGTTGTCTTTAGATTCATCCATAATGCGGCTCACAATCTAACCTGAAGCATTTAAAACGTTTTCATGATTGACTAGTTTACTAGTTACTAGTTTACTAGTTACTAGTTTACTAGTTACTAGTTACTAGTTTACTAGTTCACTAGTTACTAGTTACTAGTTTACTAGTTTACTAGTTTACTAGTTACTAGTTACTAGTTTACTAGTTTGCTTTTCATGAACACCATACGATATAATAGCAAACGTTTTTATGACTTTGTAATGTCCATCTTTTATCTTCAAAACTTTATGATTTTTTCTTTAAAATTTCGAAATTGGCATCAACAAAATAATTAATAACTGCATCCAGCTAATATTTTTCACTCAACGTAGTTCATTGTTTAATTTAATTTGACATTTTTATTTAGATGAAAAGACGGTGCTACAAAAATGTCTATACCTGCGGCATTATTGTCGCTCTGCCCAAAAGACAATGCAGTATGCAAGCAAAAATAACATGGTTTCACCCGTAAAAAGGTTAAATTTATTATCCCAAAATGATGACGAATTATTCAAAAAATACAGTGCTACCTTCTATTTGAAAGTCACCTTTGATAGAACATCACTGTAAATAAAGAGTTGAAAATACAATGCCATGGCTTTCAAATAGAGGTTTTACAGTAATAGTGCAAATTACTATTTTTTGTGCTTCATGACGACAAAGGAGATGACAATGAAGTTTGAAAAAAACAATTATTGATAAGTTCCCATGGTACACCTGATAATATTGAATGGCTAACGATTCCCAGAGTTAGAGACTAGGATAAAATATGTGATAAAAATATTGAATATGAAGTATGTTAATAAGTTAAATAGGCTGTTGAATTGGTGATTAAAAGAGTGCATTCCTAATAAAATATGTTTTGTTTACTCACCTCTTGTCAGATATCAATTATTTTATTATTAAATTTGTGTGTACTAGTTAATTACAGTCCTAACAACTGAAATCAATCAAATGATGTTACAATAATGAAGTATTAGCAGACAAATTAGCTTTGGTTCTTTAGCAGTATGCAGATGGGGTTGATGGGCAATACACGTGTCTTGTGCACAAGAAATCTAGCTATAAGTAAGTGCCAGTAAAACATTCCCTTTAGTACAGTAGCTGCTGGTATGCATTCGTAAAACTAGTTGAATTTAATCCTATGTTAGTTCAACTACCTATCTACAAAGTGATATTTGGCATTTGTATTATGCTTGTACAACATTATATTTGGTGGTAAGGCTGCAGAAGTTACAATTACTACTAGAAAAAACTCTTCCATTCAAACATACATAATATTCATTTTCATAACAAAAGATTGGCTAGATTAACTTAAAAACTAGTGACTGGTAAGCAGCGTTACATTCTATTATAGTTTTATCCTTAAGCTGGGAATACTCTAACTTGAATATTTGACAGTTTACAGAGATTGAGTTATTAGTTATTACTAGATGGACTATTAAAGTTTTTATTTAAATTTTAGAAGTCTCCAGATTTGCCTAAAAGAGCTCCAGCTTCAGAAAGGACAGTTGATAGTTCCATTGATTTCTCCCTAGAAGATTCGAATGTCCAGGCACAATTAGCATCTGGACATGTTTTTCCTAGAACTTCTGACAATTCTACCAAAAGTCTCCAGCCAGGCACAGGAAATCAACCATCACAGCATCAATATCCGTTACCTGCAGAAAAAGTGGACAGTGGTTGTAAGTACATGTACATATTAGCATAGATATTCTATCATCGATCATGGAAAGGTACAGTTTGTCTGTCCTCGGAGCAGTCTATCTATATGATAGATTATCACAGTTCAGGGTCAGCTATTGAGGTCTTATAATACACAGCTTGTGGAGCTCATTTCTGTCCTTAAACGAAAATAACATCAATTTTTAAAAGAACTAACTGTTTTATCTCTAATGGGTTCATATTGTTATCTTAATTTAATTAGATAGTGACCTTTTTGTTTCACAAGCCTCTTTCAAAACAAGATTATATCTGCTGACTACATGCTGACAAGTGGTCTACACAAATACCATTATGAATTATCAGTCAATGCCCAAAACTTTAAACTCTCCCAAACTTGTAAGGAGACAATTAAAAAACTAGATTAAAAACTGGGTTCACTAACATCACATTTGATTGAATGAAAAATTACATATTGTTCTATATATAACCTGGAACGATAGTACAAATACGACAGAGCTTTTGAGCATTGTAACTATGCAATGAAGATTTTTAATACATGTTTTTTACATGTTTTTTGTAGTCATCCAATTTTCATTAAAAATTATATTTATATGGAGTGAATTTTCTGTCGTATGGAAATCAGCCAACAAATCAAAAAATTTCTATCAATATACTATAAATAGCTGTGCTACTCGGCGTTACCCGAGTGATAAAAGAGTCTTTGGTCAGAAAATTGATTTACATTTAACACATAACAATATTTACCAATCTAACGTTCAAACTACATATCATGAGAAAAGTGTTAGGTGAAATAATTTATTAGAAAATAAAAACAACTGTTACTCTTTTCAAACTTTGTCAAACAACTTTTTAACATTTTATTTATTTGTATCGTGAGGAATACCTTACAGGATGAATATATTCCCGGAGTTAAGTTTTGTACAAATTGCCTTTTTCCTGCATATTCGCGGACAATTTTATTTGCTGGTGAACACAATCATTCTCTATTAAGAGTTAACTCTATTGCGGCTAGCATTATAGTTAACCCTTCACATGCGCACACTGCGTGTTTAGGTTTCTATTTAGCTTACAACTGCGAGTCGATCATGCTAAGCTATAAATTTTTTGCTGCGTTCAGAGGTTTTCACGAATATTCTCCGATTTAAAAGCCTTTGATGAACCAACAACTTGTGGTAATTAACGAGTTTTTTTCAAAACTATTTACTAAATTAATTAGTGAATTTTACTTTGGTTTTTTGGTAAAACACAATATTTATTTTTTCCATTCCTACGGCTTCGTTATTTATTTTAGTGTGAGAGAGAGTCCAATAATCTGCACGACCTATTTGCACTAAAGCTAATAAACGCAGACTGCGCAACGATTGGTCATCTACCCCGTGAAATAAGTAAATTAAGCAGCTTTTTTATCATTAACGGAGGCACAATAACTGCAAGGGTAGTAGATGTCATTCTTAGAAAATCACCAATCATTCAGGGAGGTCTTGAAATTAAGGTAGAAGTGACAACAGCTGCTATTGAGGAGAATATATCTGTTTTAAAAAAGGAACAAAAAAGCCTTTACGAGCTCAAATTTTTGGCCAACCTGCAGAACTTTGCAATAGTAAGCCACGAGGAGAGTTTTAATGATACCTCCCTTACCAGCCATGTAGTAGCGAGAGAATCGCCTTTAACATCTACTCAAGACAGTGACAGCAATATAGAGCTGCTATTACCAAAATAGCTAGTCAGAGAGCGCCATTACACGCTGGTATTTACCTATCAAAAATATCAGTTTAATTTTATTGCCAGTCAACTGCCATATGGGCTAAACTGCTTTTATTTACTCCATTCATCAGTTGTAAAATTTTATTTGTATTTGAATTATTTTATTTGTACACTCAATTTTGTAATAAATTATAATATATCTATACATAAAATAAAATTTATAATTTAATCATGTTTGCTGCAGCGATATCAAGGAGTTGTTGTTGATGAAGTGGTTTAGGTTGACTGGTTGCTTTTCTGCCAATATTCCTGCCTTGGTGAATATTACTGCTTGTTGCTAGTTTTCGTAATCGAAATAGGTTCTGTTTCATGGTCAATCTGCAATAAACACAAAAAATATTAATAAGTGTAAAGGAAGTACAAAAACAATAGCCAAAGTATTGAATGAAAGCGATCAGTTTTTAAACAAGAGAATGAACTAACGCAGTTAATTATGGAAAAACGTATCTGTACTGCAAATCAAATCATACCATATAGTCCAGATCAGAATCATTGTCATCATCAACTTCGGTATTAGAGGTTGATGAAGTTGATTTCATTGTAAAAAGACTGTAGGAGAGACTTTTGCAATAACGAAGCCATGCCAAATAACTTGGGAAAACCTTGAATAATTTTGTAAATAAGTGTGATGCATTGGCAATAGGGTTAACTCGAAGCACCGGTGGTGAATTTAAAAAGGTTTTGAAACTCGGCTACGTTTAGTACTTCTGCCTAGCAGCTATTTTTTCGATGACGCCATTCTGCATATCTTGAGAAAACCTTCCATAATTTTGTAAAAAAGTGTGATGCATTTGCAATGGGGTTAACTCGAAGCCCCAGGGATAATTTTGAAAAAGTTTTGGAACTCGGCTACGTTTGATATTTCTTTCTAGCGGCTCATTTTCAATTTGAGGCAGTAGTTATTCTCCTTTGTGTTTAAAATAGAACTAATTATTTGTGAAATTGGCTATTTGCAAAATTGCAAAATTCTATATCCATCGAATATTTTTATTCTGTAGTTTTTCATATTATCCAAGCCTGGCATGTCATCTCTAAATAAGCGAAATGAACTTGTCTCTACATGTAGACACGCGGTCAAATACCTGCTTAAAAACAGTAGTGTAACTTAGCTCTTACCAGCTTTTCTGCCTGATTCAGCTTTAGTTTTAATCGGTATGCTTGTGACTACACCCTGTGTATATTTACTGCTTTTATTGAGCAAAGTCATTTTATCTGATAATTGCCTCGCAGAGGCATGAAACTATTTAGTAATAAATTGATTTGAACTCGGACACATATTTTTCCTGTTATATTTTACTTTTAGCTCTGCTTTATGCATTGAGCACTCTGATTTCTGTTTCACCAGTTTACTGTATTTATATATATATAACTATAACTAAACTATATATATTATATATATATATTATATATATATATATATATATATATATATATGTGTGTGTATATATATATATACGGGACAGATGGTGCAGTTGGTAAGGTATTGGAACAGTGATCATTGGGTCCTAGGTTCAAACCCCAACAACTGCATCCTTCTGGCAGGTCCTTAGACAAGACCCTTGCCTGTATATTGTCTACAACCACTATAAAAAGTGCAATAATTAAATCCATGTTGGCTTGGATGTCGCCTGACCAAACACGGTCTGTACTGCCTGTAGCTGAACCAGAACAAAGCAGTGACAAATAGGCTACTGGTTCAAACCGGTTGAGTGCTCAAACTCCCAGGTCTCTGGTAGGAGACCCGAGTTAGAGCAAAAATTACCACCCAAAGGGTTAACCAGGTGAGAAAACAATTTTTTTTTTATATATATATTATATATATATATATTAGTTTAGGCTGCCCTAAACTGTTAGCAAACTTTCACTGATCAAATGCAAAAAAAATTACTTCATGTTAAAACCATTTATTTATTTTGTGTTCTTTTCTTTCTTAGTATAAACAGCAGCTCCACAATGAGTTTTTTAGATTGACATCTACATGTATATTTCGTCTTTTGCTGGTTGATTCAAAATTTTGTTATTATTTTGTCTCTTATTATGTTGAGTCAAAATTGCATTACCAAAACTACAACCTAACAGTGCCTTATATAGCTTATTTCATAGCAGATAGGATTTTTCAGAGTTCTCACAAGAGAGTTACTCTAATCTATCTATATCAACCGTGTGTAGTTGGGGCACTGTAGCAGGACTATAGCAACCTTTTTATACAGTAATATGATTAACTTGGAAGGCCAATGAGAATTGAACATTTTTAAAATTGACCAGTTGTGCTGCAGAAACTTTTTACGGTTCTGTGATCTAACACATTGACAGCTACATTGCTTATAGCACAAAGTGCCTCAGTGTCACATTTTACACTAAAAATTATAGTAAGAGGTATTTCAGTAAGAGGAATTATAGTAAGAGGTAGTCAAAAACGTATTTGACTCAAAAATTTGGCATTTGTTTTGGCTTATTTTCTGTCAAGAAAAAGTTATGTAATAGTCTGCTATTGTAAGACTATAACAAACTATTTTGTACAGTAATGTGACTAACTTGCTAGGCCAATCAGAATTGAAAGTTTTTAAAATAGCACAGTTGTGCTGCAGACACATGTTACAGTCCTGTGATCTAACAAATTGACTGCTACATTGCTCATAGCACAAAGTACCTCAGTGCCGCATTTTTCTCACTCAAAAATGTGGCATTTTGTTTTGGCTTATTTCCTGTCATTATTTGTTCTAGCTAACCCAAACTAACACCACATCATTAGAAACATTTTAAAACCAGAACTTATTCTAAGAACTTTCTAAAACAGAGCATGACTAACAATACCTGACTTGGGTCACCTTATACCAAACCAGATTATGCAGAATACCAAAAGATCGTGTTTTTTGACATGAAAATACAACTATTTTGGCTATAATAGTTCATATTATATAAATGTTATTCTATTGCTAGAAATGTTAATATAACATGAAAACAGTTAGGAAAAGCTAGAATAAATTAATGCAGGGTTATATAATGCTATAGGAATATACAACAAACTCAGTTCTATGTGAAGCTTTAGAAAAAACAAAAGATAGAGTAACAAATAAACTATTATTGTAAAAAAGTAATTATTGATAGCAAAAACAATCTAACACAAATAACAAGGAGTTCAACAAAATTTCTTTAAAATTAAAACCAAAAGTATCCTACCAATGTTAGACAGAACACAACATACGACAACATAGTTAATAAAAACAAATGGTTTTGGATCCTTGACTTTTTTGAGACATTGTTTTTTCCATTGATGAGTTCAGCAATTAATAATAGATATATTTTTTCTTGTTAATACTTCAAATATGCATAAGGGATTATAATATGATAGAACTTGAGTTAAGGGTGTTATCACAATGTTTAGAAAGTTCTGATAAATAAAAGTAATTTGGAAAGTTGATATGAAAAAGTATTATTTTGCTGTTATCCATTTATTTTGCCACCGATTGTTATGCTTCTTACAGATACCCCAAATACTTTGTTGCGCCACTTTACTAATTGCCATATTGCGCCTGCATGCGCTGTATTTGAGCATTTGCTTACAATACAATTGACTGTTTTATCTTTTGCTAAAACAGTCTACATTTAGCATCAATTGTGATATTTTTCACCCTTGCTTTTCTGTAATTTGTTCTCAGTACTTGATCTTGTGCCGCTATTATCAGACTTTCTGTTTCTCTCTTTAAGCTTCTTCTTCTCATTTGCTTTCGTTTCTTTGATGATGCCTGGTCACGTGTTTGAATTTGTTTGCTCATCGGTTTTTGTGTCTATTCATCTAGCCATGCAATTTTCTGTTTCTCTTTATTCTGATCTTGACATCTTTTCCTAATTGGTAGTTATCAATTTACATGAATTACGTATTATTCCCATCACACTGGTCTCTGTGTATTTTTTTAGGCTGTGGTTCCCATACTTCAAAGTTTTTTTAGCACCCATAAGACCCTTTCTTCCCTTTTTAATTTTCACATAGATACTGTCTAAATCCGATCTAGGGTGCTTTCCAAGGTGCAAGGCAATGAATTTTTTTGCCATTCTGTTGATTTGCTTCAACTTTTCTTTAGTCCACTGTTAAGTTCTTGTTCCATATCTATACAAAGATACAGACCAGGTATTGATAGCTTGGACAATGTTTCCGAATTCAACTTTGACTTCAAAACTTTATTTACTCTGTTTATATATTTATTTTTCTGTAATAATCTGTATATATGTATTATGTTTGATGTCATCTTCTTCCACTACTTTAATGTACTTTGAATCTTCGTCTGATTTGAGATGGTGCTTTTCTGTCCTTTTATGCATTTCCACTCTCTCTTCTCTCATTGATTTTCTTTTTTTTATAGTGACGGTGGCACATTGGTTTAGTTCTAACTCCAACCCGAAGTCATCGCTGTATTTTCTAACAGTGTTGATTGTAAGAATCTTCACATTAATGGGCGATCTTCCAAATTGGCCGTGAAACTTAGGTGGTTAATTACATCTCTTTGCTTGTACAATGTGCTAATTTTATTTTTCTTAGAATAGGTGTCAATGGTATCATAGCTATCACAGACATCAAAATTGACACACTATGTTTTCCTAAAAGACTCCACGTTTGATACTAACGCTTCAGTGTTGTTCACATTCATTTTTTTAAGATAATATTTCACATTACCATACTGCTCTTGATGAATCAATCAGCATTCTCTAACACTTTGCATAAGTCTAACACTGATATTATTCGTGTATGGGGAACCACGTCGGATGAATTTTTATGGTCTATACAGCCCATAACTAGATCATTTTTTTGTCTGCACATTTTTTCATAAATATGCATTTGTACTTCAGTGATTGTGTTGCTTTTTGACAACCTTTTTTCATATTGATCACCTTGTAAAGTAGTTTCCTTATTTCTTCCCCTTTACTTTGCAGTCTTATTTTCCCTTATGGCTTCCTATTGTTGTTGCTTCCATTTAGGTTGTTCACTTTCAAGTGTTTAAGCACAAGGTGAGCTCTAGCAAGGACAGGCCAGTTAGTTTCGCTGATGTCCTTTATTGCCTTGAACTTTAATGCCTTGTTGATCTCTGCCATTTCCCTAAGAAGGATCTCTTTTGGCGTTTTTGGAATCCAAGGATAGTTAGTTTTTAACATTAGTCATGATATCATCCAATTTTGCAATAATTTATTTATCCTGCTATGTTGGGTTCTCATTTCTGTTTTCTGCTATTTGCTGTTTTACTGTTTTTATGATCTCTTCTGTTTGTTTGTGGTATGTGGTGTTGCTATTATTATAGCCGTTTTTAGTACTTTAGTCTCAGTTGGTGTGATATTCAAAACTATGTTCTTGATTTTCTCCATCTTTTGGTCTGACAACAGTTAATTTTCTTGATTACTTTAACTTTGTCTGCAATCTTCTAATCAGTAATGCTGCACAATCTCCTATCTTTCCAGATTTGAGGCATACTTTTTATATACCCTCTTCTTTCCGGTTTGCTAAAGCACTAACGCTCCAGTGCGTTGATGTTATCCTGTCAGTTCCATTTTTTTCTAGTCTCTCCAGTAGTAGTATCAGTTTCAGTATCAGATTGACGACCTTTTAATTACTTCCCTTAGTTCTTTGAATTCTGCTAGATCACAGCAGAGCTTTTCTGTCGGTGTTTTTCATGTTAGTTTTTGACCCTCAACAGGCTTTATCTCCCAAAGCAGTGGCAGTCCAGAGAAGCGCTACGCACCATGTCCTTACTAGTAATTCTTTGTTAAGGCTTATTCACTACTGTCGTTTTATACTACTATTATTCTAATTGGCTTTTTGTTTAGCATGAGATATATCTTAAAGGAAACTTGCAGGAAGTTTTGCATTCAGTTTAGTATTTTGGCACTAGCACCCAATTTATGATTCACAAAAAATGTTTTTATTCATGTGATTGGATGTTCGACTGTTTAAATATTGGTAGATATTGATGAAATTACCCAACTGAAACGTGAATATGAAAACACTAGTGCTCTTTCACTACAGCAACCACCAGCTCAGACAGGTAATATTAGCTATATGAACGTTTATCAGTCATGCATATACGCGTTCATGTATCTGTTGAAAAATGGCCTTGCTATTATAAACCTCTAGATGAATTGTTGTATAGGCAACTCATTACCTATTGAGTATGCTGGCTGTGAAATATGTCACATGGTAGAATATTTGCTCGAACATATAACAATTTTAACATAAAAAACAAACATGGAGTAAATTAATATTGTATTTAGTGGCAAGGTTGTAGCTTAGTTTTTGTACCTTGAAAAAATCGGTAAGGTGTTGGTGAGCCACCATTATTTACAGATAGCTTACCAAGTTACTAAGTTAGACAGTATGTTGTTGTTTTAGATACTCGATCAACCAGCAATATTATATTAGATCCAAATGAGAAAGTACAGCAGAGGTTAGAGGAAATGGAAAAAAATGTTCAACAACTAACAAAGGAAAATGTAAAACTATCTCAAGGTAAGATTTTAATTGCATAATTACAACCTTCCGAACGCAGTGACCTTATAACTAAAAGATTCTAGTATAGGTGAGTTAGTTTTCTAGTTAATTATTTTGTTTTGAAAAAACTCTTTCACTTTTTGCTTAACCCTTTGATTGCTGCATTATTCAATGCACCTAACACTATGGTGTTAGATGTTTTTCATTTGAAAATACGGTATTTCGTTTTGGCTTTTTTTCTGTTATTACTTGGCCTATATAAATAAACAATACATTATGAGAACCCGTTGAACAATAGAATAGGATGAATGGTATCTGTCTTGAGTGAACTTACAGCAAACTAAAAGATGCCTAATACAAAAAAATTGTTTTCAAAAAATTAAAATACAACTGTCTGGGATTTAGTTCATAATTTATAAATGCTGTGGTGTTGGTATTATATAGCATTGGGTTATCCTATTGATTACTCTACAATATATTGGGAATGGCTCAGTTTATTATTGAACACAGACAGGCTGCTTTAAGTAGTTATTGCTATTAGCTACTAGATAATGTCTGATCTTGATTATTGACTGTTTTAATCAATTTATCTTGTTGATTGATGTAACCAAGGTTTTACAACTGACCCTTCCAGATGCTGCCATTTAGAACTACAGCAACAAAAAGAATCCCTGTGGTAAAAAATGTCAAGGGGTTGTCCCAAGACCTTATGTTTATTTCAAAAACAATAAAAAATATAATAAGTTATACCTCTAAACTAAATTGTAAAAACAATCAAACGTCTAAATCTTAAAATACAGTTACTCTCTTATTCTCTTAGTAGTCCACTCTTTGGCTGGTTCTGCTGACACGCCTGTCTGCCATGATAAAGCTGCGCTGAAAGAGTAAAAATATAAGCAAATATTTCTCCTTTTCTACTGACTAAGTATTAGCCTTAGCATTAAAAAAGTTAAATTTTACGTCTCAACTCTTTCATTGGGAATCTTGTAGTTTTAGGGGGTTCCGAGCTGCTTCTTGCTGCTTTTCGTCAGCAGAGACTTCATCATATGTCATCTCTTGTTATAATGCCTTGTCTGGAGTAGTTCAGTACCAGATGTAAATCTTGCTAGGTGGCACGACGCAAGTTGTTATCATCATGGTGGCTTTGTTGATAGAGAGTCCAGTTAGACATGAATCTTAAATTTCACTCTTTGAGGGTTAAGCCATAGTTTTGATTTGAGATTTAATTAAAAGCTTTTTGAGATTATCACATCTTCAAAATTGTTCGGTGATGTAAGTGTGAGAATGCTTTCCCACTCATATGGTGTGACTTGCATGTGTGTTATTTTGTTCTTCCCTCTATTTCTAACGGTATATCATTGAGAACAGATATAAAAATGCTAGTCATTTTATTTTGCTGCTAAGTGTTAATATAATATGAAAGCAGTCTAAAAAAACTAGAATAAATTAATTTAGAGTAATATAACGTAAAATGAATATATAACCTACCAGAAATAGAACCCTGAAAAATGTCTGATTGGTTAACAAATTAGTTTGTATCCTTTAAAAAATAATTAGCGATAGCAGAAACTACCTAATATTAAAGCAACAAGTCCTCCCATGAAAAAAGGTTTCAAATTCAAACTAAAAGAAAATGCAACAACGTTAGACAGAAAAAAAACATACAATAACCTGTTTTTTTTATAAAAGCGAACTTTTTCAGATAATTGACATTTGCAAAACATTGTTGGTTTCTATTGATGAGGAGAGCAATTGCCACGCAATATAGTCTTTTATTTTGATATTTCATAGGTGTAAAACGTTTTATACTGTGTTAGAACGCAGGTTAAGGTGGCTGTAACAAAGTTTGGAACGTGTGATAAATATTTTAAAAAGTGCTTGCAGCATTGCGAATAAATGGATGTTAAGTTGCCGCTATTCGTTTCTTTTACCACTATCAAGTAATTGCTCGTTCTAATTGTCTAACACTTCTTCATAGGCAATATAAATATACTTTTACTGTGAATTCTGGTTTGTAGATGTTTTGGAAGTGTATTATGGGCATTCGCCGGTTGTTAATTTTTTATTGATTTCCAGCTATTGCAGATTCACAGAAATATGAAATTGGCAAAATTGGCACTCGGGAGGCTTAAAAAAATTGCTATTCTATAATACAGTTTAGCCTACTCAAGTCATCCGCAGGACAGCTGTTTTTTTGCAACATGTGCTGCTTCCAGATCTATAAAAATCTTAGACGCAAACCCCCAGTTTAGCCATTGATATGATCACATACCACTGATCCATTTCCACTAATATTGTTGATGCACTGCACAGTTTCCATGTTGTCCTAACTAACCATAACAGTGCTGCATACAGAGAATCCCACAAACACTTCAACAGCATATAAATTAGCCAAACACTAAAGACCATTGATGCTGGTATCGCTGGATGTAAAATCAACCACAGTCCAAAAACCTGGTGTTAAATTATCACCCAACTTAGCACCCTGCATTATCAACACTTGTTTGTAAACATTTATAAATTTGTCTCTATATGACGCAGTGAGTTTATATTTTCAACAGATGCATTTTTAAGTCAGTAGCCCAGATTTGTAGAGTAACTAAGGCCTTTCTCCGAGAGTATTTAAAGTTCTATTTATCAATAAATGACATTTTCTAATAAGTGTTTTTAGATGCAAGTGTACTAGCGTAGCAATTGCTTTTAATGGAGGTTTCATGCAACTGCCGATTAACGGTGGATAGTTCATTTGACCTAATCTCTAAGACTAACCTCACTATGACATTTGTTATAATACTAAACCTTTGCTCACTTTGTCCCTTGAATCTCCTAACCTTTATTCTCACGAGAAAACACCTGCTAATGCAAAGATTTCAGGTGGTTCTTCCATGAATCCCAAAACTTTCACTGAGCATTGCCTGATTGTACACCCAGGTTTCAGACACTCAACATTGTGATCAAGCATCAAAATTTTAACCTGGTTGTATTCACTTACTAGCATTCTGATGGCAACAAAAGAAAGTTACTAGGTTAGATACTATACACAGATGGGTAGTAATGAAACCTCAAAAAACGAAACACACTTTTATAACATTTTATTCATTGGAATTTTATCATTGTATCACTTGATCGTTCTTAAAAAGCACCCAATTAAGTTAGCGAAAAATTATGTTTACCGAAAATGAGAAGTGTGTTATCCTGAATACAACAATACAAAGATAATCACTACTTTTTCATAAAAATGAACCGTGAACAAAATCCCAATCTGCTTGTGGTGTGACTATGGGCAGTTTCGAACAGAGCTAAAATCTGTGCACTAGTTGGCTTTCACTACTACCAATTGGACTAACAACAAACACCGGATCATAAATGACAGAGATGAATAGGCTCACAGTTTAAAAATTAAATACACAACAGGTAAAAAAACAAAAAATTTCCGGAGGCCACACACTAAACATAGACATTCATGCAAACAAACCAGAATCTTTTGGCTGTCATTCTCGATTTAGCAGCAAGCACACACAATTCTTACCTTTAATTGCGCAACAGCATGCTATATGTACATAAACATAGAAACCACTCAAAAGCCAACGTCAACCAAATAGGCCCATACCTATGGACATAAACACGTGGGTAAGCACGCTTTCATTAAAAGACAGGAGTTGGACAGAGTAAAACAGCTATATCAAGAAGCACTAAAACAAAGTGGCTATAACCATCAACTATGATATGCAACAGAAAAAAACCACACAAAAAGCGACAAAACACAGTAAACAATGCAAAACAATGTAGTAGAGCCGCATATAGCTCAAACTTTGCAAAAAACTTAAGAAAGAAATACTTACAAGTTGTTTCCTGATGATTTCTAAAAGAACACCTGGTTCTCAATAACTTTAACAAACAAAAATGAAAACCAGCTACTCGCGGAGGTCAAACATGCAGACCGTATTGAATACACAGAAAAATAAAGTCACTCAAAAAACACAATGAGAAAACAGAAAAGTCGATTGCGAACAACAAACAAAAAACACACGAGACAACAGCTGCATCGCCAAAAACAGAATTTATCCAATCTAAGTTACAAAAAATGACAAGAAAACAAAATTATACTTAGGGTTGTGAGCAATAAAGTTCAAATCCAGATACAACAGACACAAAGCTTCATTCAATTAGACAAAAACAAAACGAAACAGAATGAAGCAAACACATGAAACTTGAAAAAAAACAACAATGAGACCTTAATATGCATCGAAAAAACCCACCTCCAAACCTTTCTCTTGAACATAATAAAGCTTTACAATATTTTGAATGCCTACCTCAAGCCATTTCTAAAAGATACAACAAACAAATTATCAATTTAAAACATTTGAAAAACACGTGAAAAATAAAATTATGTTGCAGTATAAAGTATCCTTCATACAACAATGTGTTATTAAAAGTAAAGTATATTTTAATTATATATTTTTACATTATATATTTATTATATATAATTATATTATATTATATTTATAATTTTTAATTATATATACTATATAATATATATAATTATATTTAATTATTTATATTATATATATAATATATATAATATTATTTTTTGTATTTTACAACGCTAGCTGACAGTTGATTTGCGCGGGTTTTAGCGTGTCAGTCTACCAAATTACTAGTCAGAAGTTCAAATCTTGTTGACCGTGATCTTTTTCCCAATTTTTAAATGTGGTCTCTCATAGGTGAAGATCCTAGCAGTCTAGTGAGCTGTGAAAGATAATCAGATGTAACAGCTGTGCATGCAATTATTGCAAAATGGCAAAAGGATATTGATTTGTGCTGTTGCCAAAGTGTCAGTCCATGAAGGTGAAGATTTGTTTAAATGCGAATTTGAACTCTGTACGATGCAGTGTTTCATTCCTCTTCCAAAATTAAGTTTGTATTGATATGGCTATAATTGTAGTGAAGACTATTACCCCAGTAGTCTGGTGTGCTGTGAAAGATCATCAGGTATGCCGATAACCTGGATTGTCTGTGATCAATCAATCGCACTTGTTTGCTATTGATTGGCTTAGGTGTTAGAGTTGGCCTACCAACATGATTGTCGTTAGTTCAAATAATTTCCATATCCTCACTCATAAGCTGTTTTTATGTTACGTTTGTTTTGGCTCTTTCAACCTTAACTCATCATCTTTTTTGGTTTCTGCTCTCCTTCCTTTCCAAACCGAGTTTGTGGCTTTTAAGGCACTTTTTTATTTTTTTTGTTTGTTTTTAAAATATACAAGTGAATAAAAAGAGAGTACTAATGGAGGGCTAATAGAATAAATTACGGAATTAGAATCAGACTGAGTAACAAAAATAAAAAGGTAGTTAGTAGAGGTCATCGGTAGAGGTCATCGGGTGGTCATAAATCATCTCCATGAGAATCAATCTAATTTAACCAAATATATCTACTCATAGTAATCTTGTACCATTTGGGAAGTGCCATAGCACTATATCAACACGCTTTCTATGTTTGTAATACAGCTGTGATGTGATTAGGCTGCAAGTCAATCCGAGCTGAGGATTTTACTTTTAGTTCTTCATTGCACCAGAAATTTCTAGCTAATGGTTACAGTACTATGGCTATTGACTGTATAACATTGGTGCTTAATTTTGAGATATAAGTAAGGCAACTGTGCTTTAAAAGCTGAATTAAAGCAACTTATGCCTGTAGGTAATCATGAAACATTTTTTATTATGATAAAGTTCCCCATTGAATCATCACAGAAAATAACTGATAAGTTAAAACTGTAAGAGTTTGATATGAAGGACGTGGTTATCTGTGAGTTAATAACCCCTCGAGCATCACGTGGTGATCAAAGGGAGCTTAGAAAAGTTTGTGGGCATGCGCCACTGGGCATGGAGAATCAGCCATGTCGTATTTTGGTAACGGGCTCAGTTCGGATAGCTGGTGATTTGCGTTATTGATTGTGTTATTTGGCTGTGTTACAGATCAACTATCTTTTCTTGTCTGTTTGGGTGCTGGTGACTCATGGTTATATTATCTCTTTAAGCAGTCTAGCACTACAGTGTTTTCTGGGAAGGCACACAGGTGGATTAGTAGTGACATAAGGGGAGGTTTGGAGTGTCACCACTAGCAGTGTGATACTGTGATTTATGCTTACTTTCCCTATTGAACCAAAGAAGAAAATAACTAAAAAGTTAAAATTGTTACTGTGTTTGATATGAAAGACATAGTTATTTAAAGACAGCACATGGTCTTTTAGTTTGTTTTATTATTGTTCTTTAATGTTCATTTAGTTTATGTTCCAGCTATGTTATTTTTAAAGACTGAGATAGCTTTCACCATCACTAACACTTTTTTGACAGATTTGAAAGAGATTACACAAAAATGGGAGTCTCATGAGGAAAAGAGTTGGAAGCAACAAGCAGGTGTGTTTATAAATGTTTCTAGTCAGTTTTTCTATTTCTATTACATAACTTTTATTAGTCAAATTGTTTTAGGTATCCATATTCTAGTTCAAAAATAGAAACGATGGTAGCCATTTGTTTTATATTCATCGGGAAAACTAATAGAAAAACCTAATTTTCAACTCACTTCAACATACGGATCTTTCAACCTATAGGGATAAAAGTTGAATAAGTAATTTTTTTCATTCAAAAACTTATTTTATAGAAATTCGTATTAGCAGTTCGCTTTATAGTGCTAGTCTGAGAATTTTTACAAAAAAGCGTTGTTGTTGATGCTATTACAACAATAAAAATCTAAAAGTTTGACATCTAAAAATAGCTGCAGAAAACTTGTGATACAAAATAAACTAAAATCACGGTTTCACAAGCAAATATATTATATACTTGTATCTATAGATACACTGTATAGACACAGTTCCGTGTGACAGTGTTTGGCAGAGCATTTGAGTCAAAAAAGATTAAACAGAATTCTGTACCTTTCTTTTGTATACAAAATGAAAAAAGACCAGTTTGAATCGGGGTATTGTGAAAGGTAATAGTCCGAGTGGTAATAGTGTGGGTGGTAGTGATGTGAGTGGTAGTAGTGTGAATGGTAGTAGTGTGAGTGGTAGTAGTGTGAGTGGTAGTAGTGTGAGTGGTAGTAGTGTGAGTGGTAGTAGTGTGAGTGGTAGTAGTGTGAGTGGTAGTAGTGTGAGTGGTAGTAGTGTGAGTGGTAATAGTGTGAGTGGTAGTGGTGTGAGTGGTAGTAGTGTCAGTAGTAGGAGTGTCAGTGGTAGTAATGTCAGTGGTAGTGTAAGAAAAGAAAGCAATTCTTTTCTTTAAATTTAAATATACATGTAGTTGAATAGCTTGAGCAAACTTTTTTCTGAAACCATCTGTTGGTGATTTGAAGGGATATACAATAATATGTATAAATAATAAATAAATGATTATGAATAGATGGTAACTCAATCTAACTTATGCACTATTTGTCTCTTACATCACTAAATCTACAACTCAAATTATGTTTTAATATTTTACCATATTGTGAAGCATTGCAAGAATTATTTCATTGATCATGGCTTTGTTTAATTTATTACATATAATTTTGTGCTTTTGTTTTAATTCTGCTTGTAGTTTTTGAAGTATCTTGTGTCAAAATTTGTAACTGTGTGGCGAATTAAATAGAAAACAATATATTTTTACAATATTATTTTGACACATTCACCCCGCAGTAGATTTCTTCATACATTGAGGTTGTGCAGTAAAACCTTTGCAAATTATGAGGTGATTAACTAAGATCGGTTAGCAACTTATAAAATATCCCAACTAAATGATTAGTTTCCTGCTGCAGTAATTTTCTTGATTTACTACACATTTAGACCTGTATCAGGAGGAATTGTTTACAATTGCAAAAAACAAAAAATAAGAGCTATTAATATCATATCGTTTTAGTTATAAACTAAGGGTATGTGCTTAAAGATGAACTGACACCAAATTTTGGTAGGCTTTAATCGAAAGTATCAGTATTTTTTACCATTCACAATTGTTTTTTGATGTTTGAGGTGATCTGATTTCCTATATGTTTCTAGATTAAAATCTATAAAACTTTATCGTGATAAAAATGCTCAGAAGAAAAATATATGTGAATTTATGCCACTAGTTTTCAATGTTGTGATAGTTGATATCAACTATTATGTTCATGTTGCAGCAATAAGAGTTTCTATTCTGTCTGTCTCTTTGAAATTATAGACATCATAATTGTACTTTTGCTTGATCTAGTTGTTTTGTTCACGATGAAGTTTTGTCGATTTTAATCTTGAAACACCCTGACAGTCAGATCACCTCAAACATCAAAAACAATTGCAAATGATAGAAAAATACGGATACTTTCTGATAACATTTACTAAAAGTTTATCTAAGTCCCTTTTTGAAATGTTTAAATGACAGGAGTGTACTTGCTCTGTGGATAGAAAAAACAAAAATTACAATGACTTATAGCACACAGCTGAAGTACATGACAACAGCAGTGTGTAAATACTTCTGACACTATTGGTTTGTAATGTTTGTGTGGTCAGAAATGAGTTGAGCTCTATTATTTTGTTAGACTCCGGTGATGTTTGCAAAAAACAAAAGAAAAACTTGATGCTTAAAATCTTCAGAGATTAGATCCTAAAATAAAAAATTGGATGAATACAAAGCATAAATGTTTCGAATGTAGCTTTCAACACAGTTTTACACAAAGTTTCTACATAAAAGCACGCAGCAGCACGCTATACGTATGTACATAAACATAGAAACTACCAAAAAGCCAGCGTCAACAAAATTCCTATAAAAATAAACACATAGGTAAGGAAATTCTCATCCAATAAGCAGAAATTTGACCAAGTCAAACAGCTATATCAAGTTGCCAAAAAAGTGGCTATAACCATCAACTGCGGTACACAACAGAAATAACCTTATAGCTAGTCAGCTAGATGGAGAGTTCATGCACTATAATATGAATGTACGGTGTCTTCAGAAAGGTAGCTGAATAGTTAGTTACCATGTAGTTTTTAGATTATATTTTGCATAGAGACAAGAAAATGGTATTGTGATGCCATTTTTTCGTGCAGATTTGCGCTAAAAAAAAGAGTTTGTGTTTCCAGACAATTACATGTACATGTACATCTAACTCTCTGCTTTTCGCTGGAAAAGTTTTATTAGCTGGATCCCTATTATTTCTACTGTAACATTTTACACTGCAAACTATACAGGCTTTTAAAAATAGCAACAATTTTCATTGAACTGATGAACCAGTAATCTTTATGCATAAGTACTGTCTGAAAGTTAGATGCAGGCATGTGGTCTGAAACTGGTGCCAGCAAACTGTGTACTACATGTAAATTTAGACCTATTTTTGATTCTGATTGCCATATTGTTACACTATATTATGTATTATGCACTAAAATTGTTCACAGAAAATCAGAGAATTGCTTCAGATATGAAAACGGCAAATGTAAGGATAGACTCATTGGGTTCTATGGTGCAGCACACAAATGAAACAATGGCAAAAGGTAAGACCAACAGTACGGATGTCTTAGTTATTAGAGTGGAGCGATATATTCTTTAAACTTTGGGTTTAATAATATACTTAATTTATGTGTTTAGTAATATACTTAGTTATTGTGTTTAGTAATAGAGTTAGTTATTGTGTTTAGTAATAGACTTAGTTATTGTGTTTAGTAATAGACTTAGTTATTGTGTTTAGTAATAGACTTAGTTATTGTGTTTAGTAATAGACTTAGTTATTACGTTTAGTAATAGACTTAGTTATTATGTTTAGTAATAGACTTAGTTATTGTGTTTAGTAATAGACTTAGTTATTATGTTTAGTAATAGACTTAGTTATTGTATTTAGTAATAGACTTAGTTATTGTGTTTAGTAATAGACTTAGTTATTGTGTTTAGTAATAGACTTAGTTATTATGTTTAGTAATAGACTTAGTTATTATGTTTAGTAATAGACTTAGTTATTGTGTTTAGTAATAGACTTAGTTATTATGTTTAGTAATAGACTTAGTTATTGTATTTAGTAATAGACTTAATTATTGTGTTTAGTAATAGACTTAGTTATTGTATTTAGTAATATACTTAGTTATTGTATTTAGTAATAGACTTAGTTATTGTGTTTAGTAATAGACTTAGTTATTGTGTTTAGTAATAGACTTAGTTATTGTGTTTAGTAATAGACTTAGTTATTGTGTTTAGTAATAGACTTAGTTATTGTGTTTAGTAATGGACTTTTGTTATTGTGTTTAGTAATAGACTTAGTTATTGTGTTTAGTAATAGACTTAGTTATTGTGTTTAGTAATAGACTTAGTTATTGTGTTTAGTAATAGACTTAGTTATTGTGTTTAGTAATAGACTTAGTTATTGTATTTAGTAATAGACTTAGTTATTGTGTTTAGTAATAGACTTAGTTATTGTGTTTAGTAATAGACTTAGTTATTGTGTTTAGTAATAGACTTAGTTATTGTGTTTAGTAATAGACTTAGTTATTGTGTTTAGTAAAGACTTATTTATTGTGTTTAGTAATAGATTTAGTTATTGTGTTTAGTAATAGACTTAGTTATTGTGTTTAGTAATATACTTAGTTATTGTGTTTAGTAATAGACTTAGTTATTGCGTTTAGTAATAGAGTTAGTTATTGTGTTTAGTAATAGACTTAGTTATTGTGTTTAGTAATAGACTTAGTTATTGTGTTTAGTAATAGACTTAGTTATTGTGTTTAGTAATAGACTTAGTTATTGTGTTTAGTAATAGACTTAGTTATTGTGTTTAGTAATAGACTTAGTTATTGTGTTTAGTAATAGACTTAGTTATTGTGTTTAGTAATGGACTTTAGTTATTGTGTTTAGTAATAGACTTAGTTATTGTGTTTAGTAATAGACTTAGTTATTGTGTTTAGTAATAGACTTAGTTATTGTGTTTAGTAATAGACTTAGTTATTGTGTTTAGTAACAGACTTAGTTATTGTGTTTAGTAATAGACTTAGTTATTGTGTTTAGTAATAGACTTAGTTATTGTGTTTAGTAATAGACTTAGTTATTGTATTTAATGATAGACTTAGTTATTGTGTTTAGTAATAGACTTAGTTATTGTGTTTAGTAATAGACTTAGTTATTGTGTTTAGTAATATACTTAGTTATTGTGTTAAGTAATAGACTTAGTTATTGTGTTTAGTAATAGACTTAGTTATTGTGTTTAGTAATAGACTTAGTTATTGTATTTAGTAATAGACTTAGTTATTGTGTTTAGTAATAGACTTAGTTATTGTGTTTAGTAATATACTTAGTTATTGTGTTTAGTAATAGACTTAGTTATTGTGTTTAGTAATAGACTTAGTTATTGTGTTTAGTAAAGACTTATTTATTGTGTTTAGTAATAGATTTAGTTATTGTGTTTAGTAATAGACTTAGTTATTGTGTTTAGTAATATACTTAGTTATTGTGTTTAGTAATAGACTTAGTTATTGTGTTTAGTAATAGAGTTAGTTATTGTGTTTAGTAATAGACTTAGTTATTGTACTTAGTAATAGCCTTAGTTATTGCATTTATGCCAGTCTTATTTTATATAGCTACCACGTCCCCTCATTTAACGCAAGTGCTCCAGTTATATTTTGCTGATAAATATATGCAAATATATTCTTTGTATGTCTGCATCTGAAGTACAGTACACGTGACAGGGTTTGATAGAGAACAGAACTAGCATTTTATAGTTACTAATCAAATATTACACCTATGAGGCAAGGCGAGCCATTCAGAGTGATTTCTATGATAAATCGATTTTTTATCAGGATTGGTTCTAAGTGTGAAAATGTGGTACATTGCTGACTGACTGCTTGACTTAACAAAATCGTTTCAACCCAATTTACAAATGTGAATATAAACAGTGTTTCAGTTTGTTCAATTACTCTGTATTTGATAATTTTGAATAATTCTTAAACATTCTAAATCTTTCAAGACATGTTTGTATTAAAAAGAAAACAAAGAATTTTGGCAATGTAGTTTTACCTTCTATTCCATATAGTTGTTCAAGTTTTAACTGTTTATAAAAACAGTATAAAGACAAAGTATTATTAGTGAAAGAAGGCTTCTAAAAACCTGATATGATTTTAATTATCAGAAGTATGTCTATATTTCTACAGTATGTCAAGTCTGATAGCTTAGTTTATTAGATGAAACTCTATGACTTTTTGTTGATGTCTTCTGTCATAGAGGCATATCATCTACGCAACGCAAATGTATATTTCATGTGTGAGAAATTGTTCATTCTGACAAATACATGTACGTAACTGTGTTGGTTCTTCTCACAAAATATTTGAGGGCTGAAGTTGGTGTAATAGGAAAAGTCTAAATAAATGCTAAGACTAAGTCACTGTGAAAAAACTCTTATTTGTATTTGGGCAGAAATTTAAATCTGAATTTAAATTTAAACTGTAAAAATCTACCACAACGTAGCACAGGTAGATGCCATATCAATAAGATTTATGTCATTTAACGAGTATGTGTACAGAAAATTTTTACCTGTGTATCAAAAATGATTTTTTGGCTGTATTGTTAGTATATTGAACAAAATTTTGCTTTCAACATTTCACTCCACATCATTTAACCTTAAAAACTTATATGGCACGGAAAGATGTTCTTGAAGCAATATCTACTGGAAAGGTAAATTGTTAATGAGACTATTAAAATAAGCCTGCAAAGTATACAACAAAAAATAAACAAACTGTCTGAAGATCTCTAGAATTCTTAAAGTCTTCATAGTTCCAATATTTATATATATAGTATAATATTATATAATATAATATAGAAAATTTCTTCAGGAAATGTCCGTGAATATAAAGTATAGACATCACATAAGTATAGATAACAATATGTCGAGTAATCTAAATGAGCTTCTTGTAACCTTCAGAATGTTAACTAGGATCTAGTCTATGCAGCTGAAAAATAGCTTCTGATTTAAAAAATTGCTTCATGTGGAATACTTACCAAAGTGTCAGGAATCAGTCGATTTTAGCTAATTTTTACAGCAAATAGTTTAGCTGTAACTGTTTATCTGGTTGAGTCTTAGATGAATAGATTGATGTAGTTCAAAACTATTATGCTGTAGTCAAAAGCCTTCATTAGTAGTTTGCTGCAAACTTTGTGTATTTGCTACCATGAGCGGAGTCTTTGTAGAATTAAAAGATACACAGATGAAGTTTGATAAATACAGAAAGGAAACAAAGCAACAGACAGAAGGTAAACTTTCATGTGTTAAACTACAGTCAATAAAAATTTAATTGGTCAAAACAGACTTGTATATAAAAAGAAATGTAAATGCTTTGTTTTGTATGCTTTTAGTATTTGTTAGTTTTTTAATATTAACCTTAGCTGTTATTATATTAGGTATTTTTAATTGAAGGAGAATGATTTTATGATCTTGTTAAATGTTGCGTTTTCAAAATTTTTTCTGGCATTTAAGCTTGTGTAATTACACAAACTGTAGAATATTTTTAATTTAATTTTTATTAATATTTTATTTTTTGAAAAAGGTTTTAATTTATGGTTAGCTGCTCTAACTTCAACCAAAGATAAATTTATATGCAAATTCTTTACCTATCATATAGTTTATGCTCTTAGAATAATGATTTAAGATATGGCCAAAACAACTAGACAGATGGAATATAAAATTTCAAGTAAGTTAAGTGAAAAAGAGCTACAGAGTTGAGAGTTAAATGAACTGCTTATTAAAGATTTAAGAAATTTTTTTATATCAGGTCAGGAGTTTATCAAATATTGTCAGCCAAAGTTTAGGTATATATTTAAGTACTAATTCTGTAGCTTAAAATGAGATTGTCCTATTTTAACTACACACTGCATAAAGTAATTTGAGTATCCTTAGGAGTTGTCTCATCTTCATAGCCATACACTTTAACAGTATCAAATGCAATTAAGCATTAGCGTGGCTGTTGGTATGCAGTATCCTACCAGTATGAAGATAATTTCTATTGATATGTGCATAGAGTTTCATGGTAATTTCAATATTACAGAAATGAGATTACAGTTGCAAGAGGAGAAAAGAAGACGAGAACAGCTTGAAAGAGGTTAGTAAACATATTTGTAAACACTGCCAAGGCACAAATCAAATAATGAAGCAGCACATGCATGTGAGTTGTCACGATGTTACCTACCGTTTGCAAGTTTTTAATCTTTGGAAAAACACGGTCACATCAGTGAGCCGTCTGGACCGGAATGTTGGGAAGAAAATTGAAAGTTCGAGGTTGCGAAGTTGAAAGAAGCGAAGGTCAACAGTTTTGAGTTTCACTGTACCTTAAATGTTGTATAAGTAAGATTACAGTTGGAAAATGTGAGGCAAAGAAGATAACAGTAAGAAACACATAAGCACATTTTCTGAATTTTAGGAGCTGTTTAGGTATATTAAATTGTTCTAACTTTTACATTAAAAACTAAAAGTTGAACGGTTGACAAACAGCACAAAGATTTTAAAGCATTGACCATAGCTGAGAACAATACTGGTTGAGGCTTGAATAATTTTTGTTTAATTGCAACTAAATGCCAGTTTTTATCAACATTTTTAAGTCATGGAAATTGACAGATAGGTTTGTTGTCATTGAAATCTGTCAACGGGAAACAGCTGTGGCTCTAAATAGTTATACTAGCTGTGCTACCCAGCATTGCCCAGGTAAAAAAAGATTTTATACAAAAAATTGATTTGTATATAACATATAACAACATTTGCCATTCTAACTTTCTAACTACATATCATGAGAGAAGTGTAGTAAAAATAAATTAAGAGAGAAAATAAAAACAACTGTAAAGTTTTTTAAACTTTGTCAAACAACTGTAACTTTCAAACTTAATATCATGAGAAAAAGGTTTTGTGCAGGACGACTAGACTAAAAACAAATAAAACACCTGTAAAGATTGTCACACACCTGTAAGTTTAAAATTTCATAAATTAAGAAAAGGGTTTCATTGAAATAAATTCAAAGACAAAACAAAAATGTAAAGTTGTTTAAATGTAAATGTGAACTCCTTAAAGAGTAGTCACTAAATATAGTCTATTTCGCAACGATTACAATCAAAGTTATTTAGTATACACTTATATGATATCAGTTTGTTTCAGTGTTGGCATGCAAAAATTGGCATGCCAAAATATCATAGGTTATTATATAAGTACATAGAGTGATATGGAAACCCATAAGTACTATCCAATGCAATCGCTTCCTGGTAAAAATCATCATCATGAAAAGCAGTACCAAAATATTATGTTAGCTTTGGCAACTATAGGTAGCTATTATGATTTTATTGCATTTTGTGGTTAAGATCTGCAATATATAACATTACAATGTACTACGTGAAAAGTTCTTACCTTTGAGACAGACGTTCAATTTAAACACTGAATTTAACTTAAATAAATTTAGTTTACTAAACACATACTTGAAGGGAGTTTTAGTATGTATTTTAGTAAACTTTAAACTTTTAACATAAGTTTATAATTTACGTTAGTAAATCGTGTTTATTATAACTAGGACCGGATATACCGGCTAACGGATACGGATAACTCACCACGGAGAGTTCACTGACATGTACTTTTTAGAGCTGCACAACAATTATAAAAATTAATTGCGATTAATAACTGATCTGAACCAGTTAATCTTTGAATAATCAATTAATCAAGAATTAATCTAGCAAAAACCTACATATTCAAAAATTATACATCATTATGTACATTGTAACTTATGTACAATGTACATAAGTTACAATGTAATAATTTTTTTGAGTATGGAAATTGTTTATGAAAGTCTATAATCAAGCCAGCCACGAGTTGAGGCAACACAGTTTATTCCCATTATCCAAATTATCCAAATGACGAGATGCCCTCTTCCTACATACAGCATTGCCAGCTTTAGAAAATAGCCACTCACCAGGCACAGTAGTTGTAGTGGTAGTTTCTCACCATCCTACTAAGCCTCCGATATGCAGATGATCGGTCTTTCCAGCAGACTAGTAGGTCAACATGATCATCAGCTGCGGTACCATACTTGTAGTTTTGTAGTTCTTTATGTATTGAAGTGCTTGTAACTTCATTCTCACTGTCTTCGCCTTCACTGAAACTGCATTGGTATCGACCTCTTTTTATAGGATGTTCATCAACGCTAGTTGAAGATTGACTGATATTTCCTTCCTTAACATTGTTAAGTAGGAAATTCCACACAGATTTTCGATTTGCCTTTGGTATAAACTTCAATGTCTTAAATCTCGGGTCCCGGGCAGAAACAGCTTTAACATGCATGTTGGATTCAAAAGCATGAAGCCTTGGTCTCAGATCACTAGTGCAGGCTTGCTTGAACTTTGATATATATCCATGATCATCGTCATCCGCACACATCAACCTCAAGAGATGATTGAGCTCTGGTAGCACAATTAATACGGATACATACTTCTTACCACCAAGTCTCTGAGTAGCTGCTTCCAAAGGTGCCACTAGATCTCAGACATTCTTCAGCTTCACCATTTCTTAACCTGGTATAAATACAGGTAGCTAATAAACCGGAGAAACGCTTCCTTCTTGTAGATACAAACAAAAATAAAACACTTGCCTGTTGGTGATGAAATGTTCTTATGACCATCACCACAGCTTGAAACAGCATGAAACAGCTTGAATGCATTCAATATTTTGTAGAATAATGTTAATCATGTTTATTGTAGAAGCCCACCGAGCAGGTACATATTGTTTTTGTCACAACCAAAATGTGAATTTAAGCTTATATTGTTGAACAATATACAAGTTAAAGCTGGGCATAGTGATTTATTGTGAACACTAATCCATGACTTCTTCCTTTAGAAGGTCCTTTTTGACTTGCTCAGCATGTAAAGAAGCAGTGTTTATTGGAGAATGCTTAAAATGACCAGCAGATTTTTGAGGTTTAGCCAACACTCCTCTATTTCTGCAGCTTTAATTCCCCTGTTGATAGAGAGTTGAAAAGAATGAGCAACACAAAAAATATGAATTCACTCAAATTTGTCTGCAGCACGAAGCATGTTTTTTTAGCAAAGTCAGTCCCTAAGCTTACTACTTTGTTGCTAATGCACCACTCATCGACAATGTATTGGAATTGTTTTGAGACCTTGTCAGCTGTTCATCTGATTTCTTCATAGCCAGAGTTAGTGTCTGCATCTTCCAATCATTGTCTATATAATGATCAGTTACCCCAGTAAAGCTTTCATTAGCACAGCTTGTCTAATAATCAGTTATCAGTGCAACGAACTAGACATTTTGTAATTCAGCTTTGATACGCTTTTCCTTCTCTTCGTATAAACCTTGAACTTTTCTGCTAATAGTGGAGTGGTTTGAAATGGTGATTTGTATTCTCGGCTAGCCACAGCTGTCTGTAGCAACTTGATAAATCCATTATCTTCAACAATGTTCATGAGCCTGGCATTCATAGCATTTCATCTTGCAATAGCATTAGCGATCTTGTTTGACCTGTGTTGGGTAACAGGTCTATTAAATGACTCTGGGGTTAGTTGCTGTTGCTTATTGTTTGCGACCGCTGGTGATGATTTCTGAGCAATAGGATGATAATTAGTTAAATTATATCTTAGTGATGATATGCTGTGATGGTAGGAAAATTATTTCTGGCATATATTGCACTTCACTTCTTTGTTTATGCTTCCAGCAACATATGAAAGCGTGCCACCGAGTATGGAGGACGTATTTCTGCTTTTATGAGCCAATAAAGTATCAATATTATATTATTAATATTCTGAAGCTAAAATGTGATTGTGATTTTTTGAAAATTGAAAACATGTATTATTGACCTAAAAAAGCTTTTAAATATAAACAAAAAATAGGCTGTAAGATATTAAATAATACCAAAAATCGCTTTTGTTGCTATTACCTTGAAACATTTTTAAACAACTAACAACATAGTGGCTTACAGCTAGATCGAATCGGTGCCTGTGTTATTTTACTGTATAAACAAGTTTTATGTTAGTGACTCACTTAGTATTTTCATAGTTGAGTGCAAAATAATTGTGGTTGTAATTAATTGGTAAAAAAGTGCTACTTGTAATAATATTTATTTGTTAGTAAATTAAATAGCAGTAACCTGCTATGTTAGTTTTATATATTAAACAGTACGAAGAAACCACATCATAATCTTCACTTCAGTTGCATTTCATTTGAAATTTAATTGGCTCAACTCAGTTAATCGTTTATTTGAATTGATCACGTTAATCGTTTAATTACACAATCATTGGACAGCTCTAATTGTCTTATAACGTATATAATCGGTATACTAGGCCAAGTTTCAAGTTCGAGATAAATTAATGTTGATTTCGTGGGCCGAACAAATTTATCCTAATGAAAAAAAGATGAAAAAGCATCGTGTTGCATATACTTAGGCCCCAAATTTTTAAATTTAATTGTCCACACAAGAATAACTGGCATTGACCCCAGATGGAGCAATCCAACTTTACAAAAAATATTTCTTAACAGAGGCCATGTAACGCATGGTTGCATCGGTAAAATAATCAGCGTGCAACATAGCTATAGCTAGATGCACCCACATACAACATATGACCAAATTTGAACAATACATATAGATGAAAATTGTGTTTCAAAATAGTGTTTGGTAGGGCACATTACAAGTTGTATGCACAAGCCAATTGGTGTTATTTCATAGCTAGCCCTCAAGAGTTCATGTAGACGTATAAAAACTCCTACGATGCTATACTTTTTGTTATTTGTGAATCCGCTTCAACTGTGTATGATAATTATTTGCCATGTTGAGTAACAACAACAAAACCATAGCTTGAAAGCTAGATAAAACATGTTTTAGAATGGTGACCATCAGAAGCGTTTATGCCTTGTGTTCTCACATTGGCTAATCATTGGCATTGATATTGTATTTCATATCTGTGTTTTTCTGACTAAAAGATCTCATCAAGTCCAATCTTGCAGCTTCCCTCGCAAATGTTTTGGCTTAAAACCGGCTTGTTGTTATCTTAATATTAAAATAATTGCTCAAAACAGAACATCTTACTGTCAATAAATTTAACTTATTGACTGTACAAACTAGTTGCTATAAGTTTAATATAAGCTTTTATTTTAATAAGCGTTTAATCTTAAGAAGTTTTAATAATGTAACCGCTACTGTAATAGTACTCGATAGCTGTAGTATTAAAGGTGTAAATATATACTATTACACTTTATATAACCAAACCTAGCTTAGACTATTAAGTCATGTAAACAGCCAATTAAGATGAGTCTTGTATTTACTATAAATAGTTTGTCAATAACTTTTTATTTATCATTCTCTCTCTAACTTAACATTCAATTATTACAGGTATGTATATTTAGACAGAGCAGACTGCCATTAAAGATTATTATATTATTAACATTTACTACAAGGCAACGTACTATACTTACACTTGAGTTTATTTGATTGCTGAAAATACTGCTAGAAATGTATATGATATATTTATATTTTTCTATGTAAATGAAACTTATATCGTGATGTGATATACACTTTAGAGATCAAATTTCTTTTGTTTTTACTGCACAAACCTTTGTAGTTTTATATTAATCAGTGATTACAAGAATATACCACTAGAGTACTAGCAATCTACACCAAATTAGTCCAGCTAGACTAGTACATTTACCCTGGTCAGTTTTAGTTTAAAGAATGATTGTTGTGTTTTGGAGTAGCCATAATGCTGGAAATGTTTCTTGTTAGTAGAAGGATTGGCTGATGTCATATCGCCAGGTTTATTCAGCCATTTGTACTGGTCAACCAAAGGTTTGCAATCAAAAATCACACAGTTTCTAGCTTTCCTCATACAAGCTTTTTTCACATTTATTCAATAAAAAGTGTTATTTTCCTTAGCCAAAACGAAATTATATTTATAATTAAAACAGAAAAACCTTTCTGCATTTATTTAATAAAGCTTGACAATTTGGTAACTAAAATATGCAGCTGCTCTCTACATCCTTCTTAATTAAACCCTTTGGCTACAAAATGTAGCATACTTTACCCTTTTTGTTGTAGAAGTGAGGATGATTTTTGAAAAGCAGCTAAATTTGGAAACAACTATAAACAAGCAAACGGACAAGGATGAAAATAGCAAATGATTTTCATAACAAATGGAAACATATAGAACAATCAGATTATTATTATTGTTATTATTATTACTATGATAGGAGTTGCAGGAATTATGGAATGTCTACAATTGTGCGCAATTATTAATTCAAAAGTGAATGAAAAGTTATAATTTTGTGTTTCTAGCATTAGACTAATTTGCAATCTATGTGTCTTTTTTAGTATTCCTGATTGGTTTTATTGATGTGCATCCTGTCTTTCTGAAATATTTGGTCAAGGTTTATCTTTATCAATGATGTCCTTTTTAGGCTCACTTGCTGATATTGACTTGTGTTCAGGATCATGGTCTTAATCATCATTGTTGTCATTATCATCATCAGAAATATTTAGATCAGAATCATCCAATATTGTAGAGAAGAAACTTACTGCATGCCGATTCATTCTATCTTAAAAGAAGGCAATTTTTAGAATTTATTTGACTAATAATTGTGAAAATGTGTTTCAAGTGGCATAAAAATTTTAAACGGCTGCTATTATACAAAATAGCTTATAAAAAACCACCACTTTATAATATTGACTTTGACTCTATTTGCAATGAGGGAGTCAGCTATTCACGTTGCACACAATGAGAACATAAATCTTAAACCATTATCAGCTGATAATAACATCATCTATAGCAATATATTTAACAGGTTGACAGCACCATTTGTTGGGCGATGTTATAGCTGAGCCTAATCCTAAACCTATACTAGCTATGAGACAAGTTTTTCCCAAATAAACTGTTTGGTTTTATACCAGAAAAAGAGGAGATGTCTGTGCAATAAGTTATGTGCAGTGTTACCAGGCATTGTTATTTCTTACAAGCTGAAGTCTTGGCCACTAGCAAATAGTATTCGTTTCATAATCATAACATTTTTTAAGTGTTTTATTCAAAAATTGCTTTACTTGAACCCGTCTCAACTATATAACATGTTTTATCTACAAAAGGAGTGTATGGATTATAGGTCTTGCTTGAGCTATATCTGTATATGCTGGTATGACATCACATGTAATACAGCAAAGTAACTGCTTATTAATGCATATTTACAAATTTATATTAATAGGTATTTACATTAACCCAGTTTTATTGAAATATAGCAAATAATTTTGTGTAACTTGCTCAATAATTTTGCTATGAAGACATGGCATCTGGCATTATAGAAGATTAGCAATAATTGCAAGTTGTGTGTTTAGGTTGAGTCTGTTTCATAGCATGCCCATGGAAATGAGAACACTTGCTCTCTGACACAACACTAGAGCAGTACCATTAGAAAGTATCCATAATAGGTAATAGGAGAAAATACAGAAAAAGAGGATAGAGAATCACAAAAGGGAAAGGCAAACAAGGAGAATCCTTTTTTTCACATAAATACTGCGTAATGATTTACTTGTGCTGGCTTTTCTTGATGATTAGTCATATTTGGCTTTTCTAAGTTTGTGATCCTTTACTATTGCTGAACTATTTGATGCCTAAAGTTATGCTAGCCCCAGTCCCGTAAACATATAAAACAATGTATACCATAATTGCTCAAGTATAATGCTTACTCAAGTACAGCACTTCCAACACTTTAAAATCAAACTTGTCTCTTTTGACATTCCGAAGTATAACACTCATCTAGGTGTCCGCATTTTTGCATTACGCCGGATGACTTGTGACAGTATCTGCCAATGAAATTGTTCTGAGAGTCTCTATAGGTTAATCGAATGACAAAACGTTCTAGACAAATGTTTATTAGGATAAACTTGTTAACACCGTGTTGCGCAACAGTTTTTACAAGTAATAACCAATTATTAGTCCATTCAAAGCGTTGGTCTTGTAATCTAAGAACAATGTAAATGAGTGTAACTAAAAAATCATCTACAGTCTTATAGTATTGTTTGATGAAATTTGCACTGCTTGTTCATGGCTCAAGTTGATTTGCAGGTCGGGAGTTCATAACCGAGCGATTCATTAACCCAGTACCGACGAATGATGAACCAACATTGATAGTAATGTATGTAGAAATGAAAACAACTTTGTGCAGACAGCAATGTAGGTCACACTAGTTTATGTTTGCGCAAAATGTCAGTTTGCTTGCAAGATAAATAAGTAAAATATCTAAATAATATCAATTTTTATTAAAAGGTTATGTATTTTGATGACGTTATATTTTTTACGCAAAGGTTTGCTGGATGCACATCTAAAATTCAAAATATATGTCCATTCCCAAAAAAAACAAACATTGTTTGTCATTTTGCAAAACTCATAACTAAAAAGTGTAAAGCTTGTAAAAAGATGGCTTACTCTGATCCAACCAACACTTCAGCAGCTGCCGATCGACTCAGAAATATATTTAATCCGACTTCATCCTCTTTCATCCCGAAATTGAATCAAGCTGAACCTGCTGTTGACAGAACAGTGCCGCAACCATGTCCTCAACTGACTAGAATCAAAACACCTGGCATTCCTCTTCTTTGTATACAAGCAAATAAACCTGGAGACCAAAAACTTCACCAAGGTTTAGAAGATTGGAGAGACATTAGCTGCTTAACCGGTACAACGAATTGTCTACTATATAAAAGGCAATCATTGTGTGTATGTCTACCGTATAGAGTATCGTACTTTACGGACTATTAGCCGCTACTTTTATTTGATGGTTTGTTAGCTATGCGGCTTACATAAGGGTACGGCTAATCTGTGGTTTTTTCTTTCACTGCTAGGGTGCATTAACAGGATTCTCCGGTTAGTAAGCCTCTATACATAACCTATTCATCGTTTTCCGTTTTCACACAAAAATGACGTGATCTCCGGTTAGTGCGCCTCTTTACAGTGCACAACGGCACTGTTCTGTTTTGAACAAAAAAGTTGCTGTCGTGTTAAAACCACCGTTCTGACTTCCGTGGCCTGTACAAAGGTGCCTAGACAGCTATACAAATGTACTACTCATTAAATAAAATAAAATATCGAGTAGTAATTTACATGCACTTAATATTTAATGCCAGCGTGTACCGAGAAGGTCATGTGAACGCTTGTTTCTTGTGGCCACTGGAAAAAACACAGTTCTCCCCTACTAAACTTCTACATCATAAAGGTAAGTACTTCTTATTTAATGTTGCATTGTCTATGAATTGCCACACTTCCAATATATATCCCTCTCACTTGCCTCCTTGTACTAATTTAGCTATCGGCCTACTGCCAGCCATTTTGCCGATATTGCTTCATGATATGTATACTATATTTTTTCAATTTCAAACTCCATCTAGAACGTTTGTTTTAGTTATATACTTCATTTTGCCAACATGTTAACAAACACTACTCTGCAAAAAACTCATTGTATCTATACTTTGTGCATTGATAAAGCGATGTGAAGCTACAAAGCTAAAACAATCCTCTACAATGTTCCTTATTGTTACAAAACCATTACTTTTCATCACCATCAGAATCAATGCTGCTAGTGCTATTTTAATTATGTGTAATCACAAAAATCTGAATCAGCTATAATGTCATCAATATAAGTAGTTTTTTGTTTTCTAACTCAGACGCGTTTAATGAACATACACAAAATTTTTTCGCTTTCAAGTTGAAAATTCTCAAACAAAGATTAAAATATTAAACTTTAGGCTAATTTTATACAGAGATTTTAGGACGACACTGTCACTACCATTATAAAAAAATTTAAAGACCGTTGATTAAGTTATCAACGAATAATAAAATTCGGTTACAAGAAATTGCTGGTAAAGTCGCAAAAATGCGTCTACGCGGTCGACCATAGAAAATGAATAAATGAGTATACTTCAATGAAAGGGTTAAAAACGTTGGATTTGCCAATGTTTTTGATAGTAAACATGTTTATTTCCTTACGCAGTCAAGTAACATTTTTTTCCAGCTGCGAGTACTACAGAACTACAGCTACTACAGAACTTGCACGGGTACCGCTACTGCGTTTTACCTACTAAATTTCTATATCAAAAAGGTAAGTACTTATTATTCAATGTTGTCGTGTATTGTCTATGACTTGCCACACCTCAACAACTTAATAACATTGGATTTGCTACTGTTTTTGGTAGTGAAACATGTTCATTTCCTTCAGCAGCTGAGTTAATAATTTTTTTCAAGCCACGAGTAGGCCTACTGTAACTTACTACTACAGAACTTGCACGAGTACTCCTAGGGTTGCGATAGATGATGGTGAAAAGAAAGAGAGCAGCTGGTATCAACTTACTGTCACTCTGCTTTGGTCATGACCAGCTGTACCTCACCTGCTCAAAAGTAGGCACAAGCCAAAAACTGTTTGTTCATACACCCGGCAGAAAAACCAAAAGTGTTGTCTATCCGCAAGTGTTGCGTTGAACTAACATTTTGTTATTGTTGCGTCATGCCATGTTTTTCATGTTCTGCTATACCACATGCAGCATTTTCTAACATATTTTTCAGTATATACATATTTTTTCATGCATTTGTAATCCTTATTGTATCTCGTAAAAAGGCTATCATGTTGGCGTTATGTTTTATTATTGTAAGGTACTAATGCTGTATCTGCCTTGACATCATAATGTCTGTGCTGTTATACATATAAATTTTATTGACACAACCTCATTACTGTTTGTAAGTACCGTGTCAAAACACAAGCTATAGACAAAAAACTGGTGAGCCGTGATTAGTGTTTTAAGCATGTAGAAGTCTCCATTCAATAAATGCTGGTGATAGCAAAATATTTTGTAGAATTTTTTAAAAGTTGCAAAATTTTTTAATACAGTCAGTTTGAAGAACTTCAGCTTGACTAGCAATGACAACTTCATTATCAGTTCTCTGTACACAAATAGGGCAACTCCGATTTGAGTGGTTTGAGACTGATGCATTGTAGACTAACTGTAAAACACATTGTAGATTTCTATTGTTCTCTCCAACATTATTGACATATATGACTGCATATGTGTATGCGTTCTCTAATCAGGGCAACAATTTCAGTAGACTGCATATTTGAAGTATATCAGCATGTTTATATTGATACTAGCTGCATTACCCATCTACGGGAACAGATTCTCGTGCAGCATAATGTTTATTGAGAGTTGTCTTTCACACTGTAAAACAACTCCAAATATGCAGTCTACTCAATTTTTGCCCTAATCAGAGTATGCATTACATATATATTTCAATACTGTTTGGGAGAACAATGGAAATCTGCAATGTGTTTCACAGCTAGATGCGCATAAAATCTAGTAAATATTTTAGATTCACGCGCCTAGATTCATGCATCCGTTCATACCCGTCTATATTTGCAGTTGACAATTGCGCTATTTTGCTCGCCTCACAATCAGTTGCCTTACACTCGCAATCAAACGCTTTGCAATCAATCAGCCCACACTTGCCTTGCAATCAATTGCCTTGCACTCGCCTCCAATCAATCGCCTCGCAATCAATCGCCTCGTAATTATTCACTTCGCAATTATTCGCCTCGCACTTGCCTTGCAATCTTCTCAAACTTGCCTTGCAATCACCTCGCGCTCGATTGCAACCAATTGCCTCGCACTCAATTACACTCGCTTCACAACCAATTGCCTCGCACTCGCAATCAATCACTTCACAATCAAACACCTAGCACTCAATTGCTTTGCAATCAATCACCTCGCACTCGCCAACTTACTCTTGCTGCACTGCGGGCGAGAAGAAGTATTTCACCCATCCCGAGTGATGCCACGGCCCCAAACCCAAACCGCTAGCTGCATTACCCGTCCTCAGGAACAGATTCACATACAGCAAGAGATTTATTGAGAGTGGTCTTTCGTACTGTAAAACAACTCCAAATACGCAGTCTACTGAAGTTTTTTGCCCTGATCAGACTATGCATAAACATATGCAGTCATGTCATTAATGTTGGAGAAAACAATGGAAATCTGCAATATGTTTTACAGCTAGTCTACAATGCATAAGTCTGAAACTACTCAAATCGGAGTTGCCCTATTTATGTACAGAGAACTGATAATGAAATTGACATTGCTAGGCAAACTGAAGTTCTTCAAACTGGCAGTATTGAAAAATTTTGCATACTTTAAGAAATTCTACAAAATGTTTTGCTATCACCAGCATACATTGAATGGAGACTTCTACATGCTTAAAACACTAATCAGGGCTCACCAGTTTTTTGTCTATAGCCTGTGTTTTGACATGGTATATACAAACACAGTAAGGGCAAATACAGCATTAGCACCTTACAATAATGAAACATAATGCCAACATGATAGCCTTTTTATGAGATACAATAAGGAAAACGAATTCATGAAATTATATACATACGGAAAAATATGCTAGGAAATGCTCTATGTGGATAATATGTAGGTTTAGCAGAACATGAAGAATATAGCATGACATAACAATAACATAATGTTAATTCAATGCAAGCATGACATAACAATCACACAATGTTCGTTCAACGAAACACTTGCAGAGAGGCAATAATTTTGGATTTTCTATCAGATGAATGAACAAACAATTTTTGGTTTATGCCAACTTTTGAGCAGGCTAATTTCAACTGGTCATGGCTAAAACAGGGTGACAGTAAGTTGATACGAGCTGCTCTTTTTTTCTTACTATTGCCTATCGCAACCCTCGAAGTACTTGTGCAAGTTCTGTGGTAGTAAGTTACAGTAGTCCTACTCGTAGCTGAAAAAACCATTAGTAACTCAGCTACTGAAGGAAAATAAACATGCCTCACTATCACGAACAGTGGCAAATCTAACCTTTTTAAGTAGTGGAGGTGTGACAATGCATCAACAATACAACATTGAAAGAGTAGTACTTACCTTTTAAAAGTAGAAATTTAGTAGGTGAAACTCAGTAGCAGTACTTGTCCAAGTTTTGTTGTAGCTGTGGATCTGCAGTACTCGCAGCTCAAGGAAACTAAAAGTAACTTGGCTGCAGAAGGAAATAAACATGTTTACTACCACAAACAGTAGCAAATCCAGCGCTGTTAACCCTTTCACTGAAGTAGACTCATTTATGCATTTTTATGGTTGATTGCTGTAGACGCATCTTTTACCATAGTAGCACTGACTCTGATGGTGGTGATAGTAATGGTTTTGCAAGAATAAAGAGCATGGCAGAGGATCGTTTTAGCTTCGTAGCTTCACATTGCTTTATCAATGCACAAAGTATAGATACAATAAATCTTCTGCATAGCAGTATTTGTTAACATGTTGGCAACGTGAAATATATAGCCAAAACAAACATTCTAGATGGAGTTTGAAATTGAAAAAATATTGTATATACTATATATATCATGAAACAATATCTGCAAAATAGCTGGCAGTAGGCCAATAGCTCAACTTGTACATGGACGGAAGTGAAAAGGGTTATGTAGGGGAGGTTTGGTGATTCATAGACAATGCAACATTGAATAAAAAGAACTTACCTTTATGACGTAACTCTTTAATAGGTGAAAACAACAGTTTTTTCCAGTGGCGCAAGAAACAAACGTGCAGCACTATATGGTATCATGGCAGAAAAGTTGGGATTAGTGTATCGGTAGCCAAGGGGAGTACTTTGAAGGTGACTAACTATATAGGTAAATTAAAGCAGCGCGTTTTGAGTTATAGATCCATTCCTGGAACTTTTGAATCAGACCTCGTGGTGTACATCAAACTCTTGTCTCCTTGTTTTCTATGTGCTCAGTTGTTTACTACTCTCTGCCTTCTTCACATATGTAATTTAAAAGAAGTTTTTTAGTCTATGCATGGTTAGAATGTTATCATAATAACCCTTGATCTTGCAAATAGCCTACAGGAAAAGAGGCTCAGTGCGCAGATAAAGAGGAAGATGACACTAATGTCGATGGTGAACTCGAATGAAGCTTTATCAATGACCAGACAATTATGTCCCAGCAGGTCTTTCAAGGTAAATGTAGTAATTGCCTTGCCCCACATCTAATTGGGCCCATATTGTCCTATTCATTGGTCCTAAAGGCTATATCACTACTCACTACAGAGCTCCTTCGGGTTACAATGGCCATGCTACAAGATTTTATTGTCTTGTGGTTTGAAG
Source organism: Watersipora subatra (assembly GCF_963576615.1). NCBI lineage: Eukaryota > Metazoa > Bryozoa > Gymnolaemata > Cheilostomatida > Watersiporidae > Watersipora > Watersipora subatra. The sequence goes on from NC_088718.1 coordinate 11,467,464, forward strand.
CAAGATGTTTGTTCACCTTTTTCATACAACATTTTTTTTCCAACAGTATCAACAAAAAATTGGAGAGTATTAAGGTGTGTATGTGCGAGTGTGTACGCTTGTGTGCGTGAGTGTAGGCGTGTATGCATGAGAGTGCGTGTGTGCAGGTGCACAAGAGTGTGTGTGTGTATATGTGTGTATGTTTATGTGTGCCTGTATGAAAATGCTTATGTATGTATGAATGTGTGTGTATGTATATGTGTGTATGAACATGTATCTGTGTTAAAGTCTACCATAATGTGGAATTTTAATTTCAAATATTTAATAGCTACAGCTGGACATACCAAAAACAAACAACATATGACAAACCTGGAGAAGTATATGTACATCTAAATATATTTCTCAAAGTTTGGGTTGTCTGTGTTTGGTTGCTGCAGCTACCACTATTAAAATTTCGGAATTGAAAGTCAACATGTTGCTGGACTTGCGAGAAAGTCCATGTGAGAACTTATTTTCTAACCCTCTGACTACTGATGATGGATGATCCAAAGTATAGAAGACTAATGCCAGTGATAGAAATTTTTTTGCAAGAAGTCAACACGGTGGCACAGGAATCAAATTTGACAACATATGGATTGTGCCATCCTGCCTTCTTCTATCAAGGGTTTTCAACAAACATCTGAATGTGGAATATTGTCATTTGGTTAAATTGATAAGCTACATTTGCAAATACATTTACAAAGGTAGTGATCCCACAGCTTTTGCAATATAACTTGACAAGAATGAAGTGACTACCTTTCAAACTGGTAAATATATTTCATGCATTGAAACTGTTTAGAGCATTTTAAATTTGCCAATTCATCAGAGATATTCTGCAGTAGCACACCTTAGTGTACATCTAGAAAATAGACAGTGTGTACACTTCAATTAGGAAACCATTGAACAACATTCACAAGAACCACCAAGGAATACTTTAACAGAATTTTTCAGAACATGAAAAAGATGAGTTTGCTTAAACTCTACTATAACACCAAATGCCTACTTACTACACGTGGACAGCGCAAAAAGTGGCAATCTAAAAAAACAAGGAAAGGTAGTTAAAAACTGGCCTCACATACATGCATCAGATGCGCTGGGAAGAGTTTATACTGTTCATCCAACGAACGTAGAGTGTTTTTACTTGCACATCTTACTACAAAAACTTATAGAACATACTTGGTTTTACCAGCCTCGAACTGTCGACGGGATTGTTTGCTCAACGCTTAATGAAGTATGTCTTAAACGAGGACCACTACAGATGACAGACAATGGCACAACACTCTTCAAAAAGCTTCAGTTTCAGATTCACCTTCTTGGCTGGGTAATTTTTTGCTGCTATTCTTACTATCTGCGATCTGTCTGATTCTAAACAATTATGGGTAGATTATAAAAAAAAACATGAGTAAAGATGCACTATAACAATTGAAGCAACTTCAACCACACATCTTTTTAGATTTCACAAATTGAATTTTCCACAAATCTTTGATTTTATTAGAAGACTAAGTTATTAAAATTTTTTGTAAGAGACTACACTCTAGTCACTAGAGCAACTGGAATTCACATCGCCATGACTAAATTTAAACCTAATTTCACAGACAGAACTACAACGAGAAACCACATATGGCATAGTAAATTTTTATAGATTTATTTACAGCACACAACCAAACCTTACATTTGATCAGACTTTAGTTAATGAAAAGAGGTTATTGTGAAACAATCTTTTCTATGGTAAAACTGGTATGGTATTTTACTGGTAGAACTTTCTTGCTCAGTCTTTTGCTTGCTAAAATCAGATCTCACCGAAAAATCACACTGGCAGTCACATTTTCAGGAATAGCCACTACGCTGCTGAAAAGTAAAAGAACGCCTCATTCCATGTTTAAAATTCCATTGGATATAGGACCTCTGGAGAATCCTGTTTGCAACATCCGTAAAAGTACTGGTTTGGCTCAATTACTACAGGCCACAAAACTAGTTGTTTGGGATGAATGCATAATGGCACATACAGAAACATTGGAAGCTCTGGATCGCACACTTAAAGACCATTATAACATTGACAAACTCTTGAGTGGTGTATGTGTATTTCTTGCTGGCGCATTTGGTCAAACCCTACTGGTCATAGCTAGAAGAACTCCAGCTGATGAATTTAAAATTAGCTTAAAGAATTTTTATGTATATGGCACCACGTAGAAGTGTGTAAACTAATTTTATGTATAAGAATGCATTTGCCAGGGAATAATGTTTTGGGGGAGTTTTCTGCACAACTTTCAAATATCAGTGATGAAAATCTATCGGTTAACATTACGCTAATTTCTCTTTCTGACAATTGCCAATTTATTGGAGACACAGAAGACAATTTGCAATAAAAAGTGTACCCAACATTGAAAAAAACTATCTTCCACACCCAGGGCTGAAAGGATAATTCTGGCACCTAAAATGACACTGTTAGTCACATAAATCAATTACTTGAAGAAATTCCTGGGACTACGACTTCATTATTTAGCATAGACTGTGTTCTTGAAAAATGTGGCTCTTTCAATTATCTGACAGAATTTTTAATCTTTATACAGCCTGCCAGAATACTATCTCATAATCTTCAACTAAGTATTTGTGTCCTAGTTATACTTATTTGAAGGTTGGGTGTACATGGACCTATGCCTTGTAATGGAACAAGAATAATCATAGAAAATCTATTACCAAATCTTATTGGTGCTACAGTGCTTACTAGAGCTGTGATTAGTGGAAATGTTTTTGTTTCCAGAATACCACAAATTACCGTAAATGTGCCGATTCAATTCAAATGAATCAACTTCCTGTTCGAATTTCATTTGCCTTGACTATCAACAACTCCCAAAGTCAATCTTTACAAATCGTTGGCATTCCCTTCCGAACATCTTGCTTTTAGCATGGACAGTTGTATGTTATGCTGTCCCTAGTAGGCAGTAAAAGGGCCTATACATTACCTCGCTATTTGGTCAGACAAAGAACATTGTTTACCCTCATGCGCTTCAGTGATAAACCAGCACTGTCAGAAAAATTTCCAGGATATCTTCCACAGCTACAGTAAATAGTTTTAGGTATTATTAATTTGGTATATTCATGATTTTGTTGATTTTCTGTTTTATATATTATATTTCTATCAATTCTAATTTTGTGAATCATTGTAATAAAACAGACTTTATTTAACGGTTGCTTTCTAATTAGTTCACGTTTAACCACCTTCACTGGTGCCTTATTTTGTCTGCAAATTACTTCGATCTGCACAAACTGTTTTTCTCATGAAATATTTTAGAGAATTTCTATTTCATTGTCAAGTAATAATCTTGGTGTACCATAATAAAATTCTTGAGATATCAAATATCGTATACATTTTTGTTGAGTTCAGAAAATCGGATTTCTAACCCTCCCGTTTGCCAGTCTGATGCCTCACCAATTCTGGTACACAAACTTGATAGATCCGCTATGCAATATATGTCGCTATATGGGAGCAAATATGCTACCCCTTTTTGTCACAACGCAGCATGGTGGTGCAATGTCATTGAGACAGGTAGCCCGTATTAGTAAGCGGCAGCAAGCCACAGGCAACTACATAATCTCTCCTTGTTTATAACCTTATTATTAATACCCGGGCAACGACAGGTAGCGCAGCTAGTAGTAATAATTATGCTAACTAGTAAAACTCAGCAGATGGATTCCAAACACTACTTTCTAGGTCAGAAAAGCCAAATCGGTAATATTGCTAGTTCAAGTCTGATGTTCAAGTATACAAATTAAGAAAGAGACTAAATGTAGGTACACTTGATTTTAGATCGGTTACATCACCCCTGACTCACCATTCTTTTATATTAATAGTGAATAGTTTTACATGATTAACGTCAGTGATAGCTAGATAGATGGTCGAAAGCTAGGCAAATAAAGTGTCAGACAGGCAAACTCTATGAACAACTTCATATTTAAATATCATTGAAGTATTATGTGCACATCCAGGGGGGGGGGGTGAATTACCCACTCCGATATTGCATGGGACCTTAACCAAATGAACACACATCAACTGTGATGCAATCTCATACTGCATTGAGACTTTGATATCAAGTTTTGACATACTCTCCATCATTTATCGAATTAGATAAACTGTGTAGCTTTAGACACAGCATGTGTCGTGCATGGTAAATATACACAAATAATTCTCATTAAAGTGCATCCCACACAACTGTACACCAAGTGATGCCATCTGTGT